>NW_010548192.1:104584-108158 GCF_000687285.1 Phaethon lepturus
AAATCCACTCTTGTTTTCTTCCTTTAGATTTTCTTAACAGGGTTGTAACAATGAGGAAGTCTTATGTATAGAGTAAGAGAGCAAAAATATTGACAAATGGCAATTTTTATTTTATTTTTTTTATTATTTTTAAAAATTCTAAAATCTGGTGCATTTTGAAGATTTTGACAGCAGAAGTAACAGTCAATAAGTCCGTACTAAGAGGGATTTAAAACATGCAGCATGTTGAAGAGGCCAAAATTTTCTTTGGCTTAGGCTTGTATTCACATCACAAAGTCGTGATGACGACACTGCAAACTAATTGGGAAAATGATAATCTTTTAAAAAGTCAAGCACTTTCAAATACAGTGATTTTTCTGTCTTGAAGCTTAGAAACCAGGTAGAATGATAATGCTTTGCTCAATTTCTGTAGTGTCTCTTGGAAACTGAAATAATAAAGATATTCTGAACTTGTCTACAAGAAAAGAAAGATACTTTTCACTGGAAAAGGGCTATACTCAGTTCAATATATTTAGCATTGAAGGAAGAAAATGCTGTTAAGGGGAAATGGTCTTAATTGTGGCTAAAGTTAATGTGAGAAAATACATTAAAACCAAGTGGAAGCTTATTATTTTATGAACCTGTGGCTGAGGATTTTCTGCATCTGGGAGATAGTGTGAGGAGGGCAAGAGAAAAGTAATAAGCTGTAGATGTGTAAAGTTTCCTCCGGGTTTCATAGTGCCGGGCACCTTGCTGGTGGCAGAGGCTCCAGTTCTCTCTGTTTCACTGGGCCATTGCTGTCAGTGTCTCTGGGTTGCCCAGCTTTGGGGGAGAAAGCAAGCTAAAATGAAACACGAAGATGGCTGGACTAGGCAATAACCTGGCACACTAAGCCGTAGTTATGTAGAAGTTATCAAGTCAGCTGCATGAGAAATAGTCCAACGAAGCTGCCCCCGGCTGTTTGCCAGATTCCTGGAAGTGCAGCTGGGAGCGGAGCAGCAGTCCTGGCCCAGGAGAGACGGTTTGTGGTGTGGGTACCAGGGAGATGGTTCACTTTTTCCACTTGCGAGCTGTGGAGTGCTGCGTGGGACACTGCTGGTCTGACCTGAACTGAGTAACGATAGCTGGAAACCGTGAGACCTGATTTGGTACAAAACCCGTGCTCGCCTTCACTGTCACTTCCCTTCTTCGTTAGTCACCCGGGGCTGGATTGCTCACGGGAGCCGTGTGCGGTGGTAGGTTGGAGGTGCTTCCTGATGCATGCCGAGTTGACCCTGACATGTACCGAATGCTGTGGCCTTAATCCAGCCTAACACACCAGCACGTGTATGAAGTTAAGCTTACAACCCTGCTCACTGCTGGAGGAGGACGTTAAGGGCTTTGTACACTACATAAAACTTTAGTAGCTGCACCTGTAAATACAGAAGCAAAGTGGAATTTTGCTGCTTGGACATCTGAGAGGAGCTGGACTTCTAGGTGTCTTTCTGAACTGGAAGCCTAGAGTAATAAAATATATGGCACCTGCATATTTTACAGTCTTGACCTTTGCTAAAGCTAGTTTTTCTCACCCTCTCACCCCCCACCCCAGCATTTTTCATCAAAGAAGAAACATTAGTCTGTTGCAACTTCCTGCCCTACTCCGAAGCGTGAAAGATGCCTGAGTTTTACCTGTGAAAACACATTGCAGCTGTGGCAGGACAAGTGTGAGTGGTGGCAGTGCTTGAGAGAGATGAGGTAAAGAGGCTATTGCATAGCTGCAGATATGGGCAGCTTGTGAATTGTCAAAGGTCCATCACCTGACTCCCAGCACTAGACAGGCATGCTCTGTGCAAATAGCTGGCCATAAATAATTATTAATAGTAATCCACTGTAGCTACAGAGTTCAGACGTCAATATTAATGAAGTGAAACTAGCAGCAGCTTTCTGTGTGAATTAAGTGTTATCCATGGCAGTTGATGTTAATCAGTTGTGAACACCAGTGAGGTCAGACACATGCAAATGAAAAAGATCTTTCTCAGACTGTTACTTATGGCCTCGCCAGCTATCTCATTTCTTTCCAGTGTTTACCTTCTCTGCCCCATCCAGGTGGTAGGTAAAGTAGTACGGATGGGTCTGCATAAGAGCTCATGTGCCATAAATAGCTGCTTCTGCTCTTGGAAAATGATCAATATCACCAAGATTGTGCTGTGGAGTAAGGCAAGAGTGCAGGGTGGCATATTCGTGAGGCAGAAATTGTGTATGAATTAATTGAAGTGAGTTTTTTTCTGGGAAGTTTGAATCTTGGTGGATACACAGTTCAAGAAGTGTAGAGAATTCCTGTAAAAAAGAGAGAAATGATCTAACCCATTTTGAGCTAGGCAGTTTGTCAAAATCCACAGCAATCTGGGTAGGAAGAAAAATTTATGTTAGGAGTCAGGCATTTCCTTGCATGTAATCCTGCTTACTTATAAAGAATATTCATGGTGGCTTTGTTCATAATTCAGTCTCTTTTCTAGCCAGCCCTTATCAGAAGTGTATTTTTTTTTCCCCCATAGGATTTTCTCAGGGCTGCATTTCCTGAGCGTGTGCTGGCTGTCTTCCTGAGGACCAGAGACGGTCGTGGCTTGGATCAGGCTATGCTGCTGCTGCTGCAGGGAGCAGCGGTAGAAGTAATGGTGAGGGTTGAGCAATGCGGACAGGAGCTGCATCTTTCTTACTTCCTCATGTAAATCATGTAACACTTTATGGCTTTCTGCTGCTTTGTTCTCTGCTGCTTTAGTGTTTTGCTATTTCATTTTCTGCCCTCTTTTGTGACCCTTGTAGAGGTTTGTCTCAGGTGGCAGCGGGCCCTATGGATTTTGTTATGGCTACATAGAATCATAGGATCATTTAGGTTAGAAAAGACCCTTAAGATCATTGAGTCCAGCCATTAACCTAACACTGCCAACTCCATCACTAAGCCATGTCCCAAAGTGCTGTGTCTACAAGTCTTTTAAATACCCCCAGGGATGATGTCCTGCTTTCAGCTGGGCTAGAGTTAAAACCACAACAGATGGTGACTCAGCCACTTCCCTGGGCAGACTGTTCCAGTGCTTGACAACCCTTTTGGTGAAGAAATTTTTTCTAATATCCAATCTAAACCCACCCGGCACAACTTGAGGCCATTTCCTCCTGTCCGGTCACAAGCCAACGCCGGCACAGTTACTTTGTTAAATAGTGGCAGAAATACCTATTCTAGTCTACAAGATTTCCCTTTCCTCACAAAAAAATCAAACGCAGACTGCAATCTCCTTAATCATCCTTGATACTGATCTTTAGAACATGACTTTGAATGCCACCATCAAAGGCATCACAGATAAAAGCACAAGTCTCATTTCCTCACACAGAGGAGATTCTTTAGGCTGTATCATACAAAAAGTTAAAAGTCTAAAAAAATATATATTTTAAGATAATGTCATTTCCTTTGAATTGGCTTCGTTATGGGAAAAGGCTCTTCATTTTATGAGAGTGATTCTAATTTCTATTTTAAGGATCAATTGAGCTTTTGCAACTTCAGCCCTTGTTGGGGAAAGCAGCAGGATAGCATCACCACAGAATCACAGAATCACAGAAACAC
>NW_010548193.1:0-12492 GCF_000687285.1 Phaethon lepturus
ATCCTACTCTGATTTTTATTGACAATAAATTGAATTAATTTCCCCAAGTTGAATCTGTTTTGGCCACGACAATAACTGCTGACTGATCTCTCCCTGTCCTTATCTCGACCCATAAGCTTCTTGTTAAGATTTTCTCTCCCCTCTCCAGCTGAAGAGGGTGAGTGATGGAGCAGCTTTGGTGGGCACCTGGCATCTAGCCAAGGTCAACCCACCACATTAGTGGAAAGAAATAGACATTTTAGGATATATATCTTCTAGTCATTTTCATTTATCTACTACAGAAAGAGATGATCAGTGGTTCTATTTAATTCCAGTGACTGTACAGGTACCTCTGATACCTAACTTGAAAGTCAAATCTACTAACAGAGACAGCAAGTTATCGTCATTGAAACAGCAACTAGTTAAAATAAAATTTGGAAACTTAGAAAAGCGTGCTAATAGTGACAGCTGGTAATACTGAGAACATAAATATTCTGTATCCTTGTCACAAAAGTCATGACCTAGTCTTAAATCTCAATGTACACATTATAGACATTTTAATTTGCTCAGATAAATATGACCCAGATAAGTCTGAACCTAAACCTCTGAATAGGTCTTAATCTAAAAATTCATGAAGAACCCAGAATCTATAGAGTAACCTATTGATTAGAAAGAGGTGAATCGTGCTTACAGATTTGTCTTGGCCTGTTGACTTCTGAAGCTAAATCTTTAGAGTCCCGACACACATCCAGAAAAAACAGAGCAGCTCCTTTCTGTGTAATATGGAGCACTGGATGAGAAGAAGTCATGAATATCTGTAGGAGAGGAGTCAATAGGAAGCCTTGATATCTATGCCTATGGTTGGAGCAGTTTCCAGGACAGTAAATGGAATTGCATTTCTGTATCTTCTGGGTCCCGCTGTTGTGCTCTATATTAGTTACAAAACAGAAAGGGACAAGAACCTGCAATCATCTTTTCAGAGGTTCGTAATGGTTCATTGGGATATAGGTATATTTTGCTCAAATTATATAAATTTCATTTGTTTACCTCTATCAAGGTCATAATCTGTTTAAGATAAAAGAATTCTGCAGGGGTACAGAACAGATCAGTAAGCTCCAAACTGATAATTTTGAGATGAGCTGGGATTTTTTAATCTAGTTGGAGGTTAAAAGAAATATTGGTGGGAAATAAATAATGTCATGACATTAATAATTTATTAAGTTAATTAATTAAGTAAATTATTAATTACTTAATAAAGTTAAGTAATTAGCAACCGAATTGAAAAGACTGCCTATACTCCCTTACAATTAACTTACTGTCACATCTACTTAACAAGATGTAATTTTCACCCACACATACCTTTTCCTTCTAATCGGTGACTTCTGGTGCACACAGTTTAGAAATAAGGGAGTGTGAGATGCAATTCTGAGATAAAGAATGCTTAGGAAAGACATAGCAAGAAAGGCACTTGACAAGGGGATGTGAAAATGTGTCTCAAACCAAGACACTCCTTTCTATAGCTTAATCTTGCATCTTCAAGTTACACATCATCTAAATCACATTAGGTTCCCTCAAACACAGTTCCTCGGTTCAAGCATTCCTTGAGCTTAATACTCTGGCTTTCATTTTGGGAATTATGAAAGAAAAGGAATAAAATTTTGTTGAGAACAAAAATGAAAGGTAGCAATTTAAACTGTTATTTTCCTCTTTGAGATATTAAATTGGCAATCAAATATACTGAGTGCAGTTTCTGATTTCTTAATAACATTACTGGTTATGTAAAGCCTCAATAGAATGTGTCAGAGTATATTCTACAGGACTCTGTGAATCTAAGTGTATTGTAAATCTAATGATTTTCTATTTCATAAATGTTGAACACAATAATAAGAGGTAAGAGACTTTAGATGGCTTATTAAAATATAATTTCTTGGACTTAGGACTTCTTGCTAAACATGTTAATAATTTCTCATAAAAAATTTGGCGATGGTTTCTGGTGTCGAAGTAGGAACAGAAACTGAGAAATATAATTAAATTAAACTGGATAGGAGTTTTAGAAGATTTTTTTTTTTTTTAGTAGTAATGTCATAGAGAAGCTGACTTGAAATGATAACCAGTAATCGAAATACAATGATGTAGGCATTGGCAGAAAAGGTAAAAAACACTATGCCCAATTTAAAAACATAGGCAATATCATGACGAAGATAGGAAAGAATCAGAGAAAACCCAAAACTGTAAAGGGTGGAAGCAACAATATCTGTTCTTGCTCCATCCAGTAGAAACTGAGTTTGCAGGATTATCTCTACTGATTCTTATAGGAATTAAATCAAGTTCCTCTAGAGACGCAGCTTAATGCAAAGAGGTGAAATTTATGACCATAAAAGGATGGTCTACTCCTTGTCCTAGAAGTAGAGAAACAAAGAAGAAATTAGAGCACAGCTGTAGACGTTATTAAATTAGATATGGATTTTATAGTGGAGGACCTGCAGTAAAAGAATGTATGAGGAAAAAACAAAATAATAAAGCGGAGATGAAGAATGACAAGGGAATAAAATTGAGGAAATGTTTATAGTAAAAAAAAAAGCCAAAACAACACAAAAACTTCAAAATGTGTGCAACCTCTAACGTCTACTTCCATTTATCTTTATCAGAGATATAATGTATTAAAGTAAATTGGGTCTATCATGGCCCAAAGCTACAATAAAAAAGTTACTACTAGTTACGTCATCATGAACTAATGTACTGACTAAGGTTGTATCCTAGCTATGGAAACCATATCTTTAAGATATCTTATGCCAGATTTTTTCCTCAGGAGGCCTGTTAATTGCACAAACCTCACTCTGGAGTATTGATTCTTCTGTTCTGTAAGCACAGGAAAAGAAATCAAGATCAGGTGGGATCTTGTCTAACTCAGGGAATAGGTAATGATGTTTGACTTCTCAGTGTTGTGTGACTGTCACATTTGTATGTGCAGAAGTATAGTATACTCACTACGGTATGTCTCTGCACAGTCTGGAAAACAGAAGAAAACGATGCCATAAAATAGTATTGATCTACGTATAATAATTAGTTTGCACCTAGAAAATACAGATCAAAGCTGCTTGTCACTGAAAAGACATTAACTCTTTCTTATCAATATAAAGCATGGTGTGGGAAAGTCGAATGCCTAGAAATGCTGACCAGTCCCATTCAGCCAGAGTCTACTTCAACACCTACATAAAGTGACATGACTGAAACACAGAACAAATGTTCTTAGGACATTTGTTCGCACCTCCTGACAAACATACCAGTTGATATTACCATCACACAATTCTTGATACCTCTCATACGGTGAGAAACAGTGAGATCAAGCAGTTACTTCCATACAAACAGACTAATTTCTAACAATAACACTTTTTTCAATTTTGGTTGCAGACACACCTCCAAAACAGTTCTTCAACAGACAATATCATAAACATCTTGATGACCCTTATAGGGAGGTAGTTATTACCTGTCTTCAAGTTGTTAAAGTTTATATAGATGTCACATTATAATTTTCTCTCACTGTATCACACAGTCTTCTCTCATTCAGTGTTAGTAGATGCGTCAAAATTATGAATATGAATTATCATGAATAAATTCTTATATTTGCTGGATAATAAAAGTTAGCACACTGTAAATACAATGGACATAATCTGTGTGAGAAACTCAGTCGCTGCTTCACAAAAGTAACAATTTTAAATACATAAAGGCAATCTAACAATGTAAAATAAATAAATAACAAAGACTAGTTAAAGAAATTAGTTGTAAAGTTAGGACAATAGAGCATTCTTCTAAAATCAAAACTCTGTCAGTAATGTCACTAGCTTATTAGAAATTGTTCATCCAGATTCAGCTTTGCTGTAATTCTAAGGGCAATAAAATTCCACCAGATATTAATTTGCCTCATTATGTCCTCTATTGTGATGATCTGAGACCTCACATTTTAATTGCAATGCATGAAATTTTAATAAGTAGAGGTTAGGAAAGTAACTATGACCTTTCTAGGTTACTTTGAGTACTTGAAAATTAAAAAGTATATGTTCTTTGCATTTCATTTTTCAGAGTTAGGGGAGGAAGAAGAGTGAATCAGTGGTTATGGGTAATCATTGTTAGTCTCACTCTTTTTAACTGATGAAGTTGATCTAGAAATTTGCTCAAGTTTTCTGAATGAAAAAGAAGTTTTCATATACTTCATATTCTTCAGTTTCTTTTTTCTTGTTGTAGTATAGGTCTCCTAGATACAGGCACATGCCGAGGACTGCATTCAGGAAGGACAGATTGAAAACATAAACAGGAACTAACAGAGAAGACAGCAGTTCTGCATAAAAAGTTCTGAAGTTTGAAGTGGATGTTGAGCCACATTTTAAAAGTCAACAATGTGACATTTTGACATAAAAATTAAATTTTATGCTGGTATATATAAATGTAATGTTGTATATGTATTCTTCTCTGCCCAGTTCTGAATAAATCTGAAATGGAGGGTAAATTTTTGTAAAATCTGTTACAGGAAAGATGCCTGCAAATTGACAGAAAGCCATAGAACAGCAATAGCAATGATGAAAGATCTGACTGTCTAATGCATGTGGGAAAGCTGAAAGGCCTGGCCTTCTTTGATCTAGAAAAGAGAAAACTGTGAAGTGGGGTAGAAACATTTCAGGTTTTCCAGTAGCTGTTAGTTATTATAAGAAAGGGATAAACAACACGGTGTTATTTCATGAAACTTTTTGAAAATTATTTAGATATCTGCAATATTGGAATTTATCTCTAAAAATTCTGTGTTATTATTTCTTTCATTCAAAAGAAGATTTCAGCATAATTTTACCTAATGAGATTATATTTCTACTGTTAACAAATAATTTGAGATTAATTAATGGAAGTTTCAAAAGCCTTTATATGCACATAAAGTTTGCTGGAAAATAGTTGTGATGGACTTTGATATAAATTGAAATACATATGAAATTATATTTAGGGCTAAGTACTCCACAGTGAATGTCTAACTTTATTTTTCTTAAGAATAACATTAGGAAAAACAATAAAATGTTACCTGTGTTGTCTGTGAGTAAATCACAGATTTATCTCCTGTAATCCCAGCCTGATGATAATCCTCTAGGACCGTGCTTGCCTTGTTTTACTGATACACAGGCTTTTGATTACTCCTTTTCATTGCAATTCCTTAGTATCTACAGTACAATCTGATTTGACTGCACAGAAGTTGCAGAGATGGGAATAATGGTTTCCCTTGATCTCCAGATCTTTCTAAAGCACAGTATACAGTTAGCCTCCATTGCTGCAAGGGTTCACTGTTTATTCAGGTTCAGCTTTCTGTCCGCAAGGACCCTTGGTCCTGTACTGCAAAACTGCTTTTATTGTTTTATTTTATTTTATATTTGTTTCTGTATGTGGATTTCTTTACAGGCACATACCTTTGAGATTTTGGATCATGGAATAACATCTGAATCGCTGATGAGTTAGTGCACTCTACTATGAATAATTCAATTCATACTATGTTTGATTCCTTAAATCTGACTATATAAGGACATATAAAAGCCACCCTTCCCAGATGACAAATTATCACCTCAATATAAAAACATATGATGCCTGAAATTCAAAGGAACATCCTAGACTGTACTTTAATCGTACAGGCACCATGACTTGGCTGGAATGAAAAGCAGAGTTGACTACACTCTGAGTTACAATTTTCTGTCAGTCCATCACCTGGGATTAGTCAGCTCACAGCAGTGTAAAGATTGTCTACTAGGAAATGTATTTTCGAGAGATAAGATCCTCTAAGAGTGTAGTGATTGTCAGAAAAAAAATCTAATATATTATGACAGCTTTTTCTGGAACAGGTAACCTTCAAACCATCAGTGAAATTCACCCAAGATAGATTTTCTTATTAGAAATTCTGTCTGAACACTATAGTAACTTTTTTTTTTTTTAGCTAATGTATTTACTGTTATTTTTCTAGAATCAATACTGTCTAGATGAAGAACATGAAATCTAAGCAGTCTCTCCATCGTAAACATAGCTGTTCGTCCAGTTTTGATGGTAGATTCTTTCTGCTATTAGGCATGCATAGTTTGAGAAGTGAAACAGTGTGATCAACTGAGCTTGAAAGTGGGAAGTTAACCTTGTATTAGATTTCTTCGAGATTACAGAAATATTGCACCAATTCTTGAGATTCTTTAAGCTGCAGACAGCACAAAGAACTAAGTTTTTTAACACTTTATGCTTCTCATATTGTATATCTGTCCATCTGCACAGCAATTGTTATGACTTCTGCCAAATTTTATACTGTCCATCATCTGCCCAGCTGCTACTATAATCCATTAAGTGTTTAAATCAAGAAACGAGTGAAAAATTATATGCCTTTGGGCAATTCCAATGTGCCTCTGTCTACTTAGAGCCACAGAAGTAGTATATGATAGCAGAGACTTCCCAGAGCCCAGCACCTTTACAAGACATAATTCCAACTATTCTCTAAGCTAGCACTGTAAAAGCCTTCTAAACTGAGGATAGCTGTGAAATTTCATTGAATTTAGTGGGTGAAGGACCAAGTCATTGAAGTGCATTTCACAGAGTGGTTTGCCACTTTCCTCACTACATGGGTTTTCTATCTTTTTTCTTTCATTACACCTCCTTGTAGTCTTTCTTTTCCCTTCTTAAGATTGTGAAAATATTCCACAAAATAAATGTCTTACCTCCAATTTAAAAATTCAATGAACCCCAAGGGGAAAACAAAAGTATCTGCGCTTGCTTGTCATTCTTGCTTCAATACTCCAGTAAACAAACAAACAAACGAACAAAACAAAAAACCAAAACCCAAACTTGAAAACATCCCTCTAAAATATCAGTTTGACCCAGATAATCATTATTCATTGTCTTACTCTTGAGCCCCAGGTGTTATTGCAGATGTGAGACTGCACTGAACTAGAAAATAAATTATTCCATTATTTTCATTGTATAATGTGCAACATTTATGCAATTTCAGGTTGGATTCTGATCCAACATATTCCAGCCTAGACCGACTGAATTTTTTTCTGTTTGGCTGTTAAAAGTATGCAGATTCTGAACTATCTCATCTGGTTTCATCTGATCTAAAAAACAGCTCAACATTTTTCATTACTGAGAAGCATCTAAAATTGACTATAAATCTAAGCAGAAAAGGTCATTCTTAACATGTTTCCTAATTTAAGCATCCAGTGGATTAAAGAAGAAGCTGGGCAGACTGAAAATGTTTGTTGATATGCCAGAATGAAATGGATGCCACCTGAGCTCTAAAATAAATCTACCTCTATTCCCAGAATCACTTCCCTCTGGCCTCAAAAATGTAAAAGCTAAAAAGATCAATATTAAATTTTCATCAACGTAATTTTTCATATTGAAGAGTACACTCAATCTGTTAGAATGTGATTTTCAAGAGAGTGTAAAGACCAGCAGAAGTTCAGCTTCCTTTAAAGAGCCTTATGTCAGTACATTAAGAACAGGTAAATGAAGTACAAAGTTCTTTTAAATATATGAAATTGTTGATCTGATGTTTTGCATCTTCCCTCCGTAGCTAGATTTTCTCCTTGGAGACATTCCAATGTCCCAGCAACACACATTCACCACAGTGGTATCTTTTTAAGAGTATATGCATCACCTTATAATTAAAATGACAAATACAGGTATTTTAGTTGCTGCCTTACAATTTTAAATTGGTTTAGCAAATTAGCAAAGGAAACAGAGATTTATCTAACACATTTTGACAGAAAGCCATTTCTCCCAGTCACACAGACGAAATGCTCAGAGATGAAATCATTACATCACACTCAACATGCAGTCCAAAGTTTTAATTTGACTTACGTCATTACCTTGGAACAGACAAGAGAAGGGAAAGAAAATAGGCTCCAAATTACTGAGATTTACCAGTCAAGCCTCCTGCCACAGATAAGATAGACTGATGCCTGTCCAGGCCTGGGAACAGACTGATAAGGAGATCCTGTTTATGCTGAGGACTTGTCTAGGGACACAAAAAATAAAAAAGGAAAGGGGAAAAAGAAGTGGCTAGAACTTCAATGAGGGGTTCTGGAAGTTGGATTAGATGATCTTTGTAGGTCCCTTCCAACTGAAAATATTGTATTCTAATTTTTGCAACTTGGATCACTGTGTGCACATTTGCACCAAGGTCTTTCTCCCACCAAGAAATGGCTTTTACCACCATTAGGAGCTGTAGAGGTGCTGCCCACTTGGTGGGTAAGCCAGGTTGTCTGACCTGAGCAACCATGTTGCAGGTAGCACCACAGTCAATGGAAGTTACTTATTTTATGCGGAAGCTTTCTGAAGAAATGGGAATTGCAGTATGTGATGATATCAGTGAAAAGAGCCCAATTCTATTAAATTACATGTGAGGCTATCTGTGAGATAATAACAAAACAAAGCAAAAAAAGAAAAATAAAATGTTAAAAAATACCACGAACAAAATAAAAAAGGAGTAATTGAAATCCGATTAATATTTTAGAGATGGTTATACTACCTTCATAATTCATTATGACAATGAACTCAGTTTAATTAAAACAAATGTTCCCACTGATAATGTAAGTGACTGCAGTCCGGTGGGATGGGAGAAAGTGAAACAGATAGCTGAGTGAGAGGAGTGAGATTCAAAAAATGGAGTTTTGGTGGGAGAAGGGGAGAAAAGAAAGTGGGATTTCCTGAGCAACAGATCTTGGATTAGGACAGTGGGCATGAATTTATGAGGAGAACAGGTCTGGGGAAAGATGCAACAAAAGGGAAGGGGAAGACCTGACTAGTAACAGCCTAGAGGGCAAGTTTGACAGAAGTGAACATGAGACCTTTTGAGTCTCATTTTTATTAGGAAACAGCTGTGAAATCTACTGTTATATTCTCTGATCACCTGTCTCCCAGTGCTGGGCCATTAAAAGAAGATAATTTGCATGTCAGAGGTTTATGCAATGAGTTAAAAGCCTTCATATTGGTAGGTAACTCAAGTGGATGCATTTTTCCTGAAATTGATACAGATCCAATTCATTTGTTTTACATTACTTACAGACTAAGTGCCAAGAAAAAGCATGAAATTATTATTCCATACTATGAAAAGTTACATGGTTGGGGGAAATCTTAACTTTGCCCTTTTGTTGATATGATTTATGAGTTTTTCATTAGACAGTCACACACCTTTTTTTTTTTTTTTTTCCACTAGACATCAGGAGAAGATGACACAGTGTTGGAATTAATCTGAATTGTCCAGCAATAGATGTTGTTGTCCATCAATTCGTTGCAGAAAAAGGAAGAATCGGGATGATTGAAGGCCAGTCTATAAAAGAGGGGAAAACTGTAAAAATGTGTTTGATTATGGCAGATTAATGTTTTCTCAGATTAATGGATTATTCCTTGTTGTACAGCTCCTGTGAGATGATAACCTCTGTGAATTAACTTTGTTTTCTGATGATCACTAACTGGAAATTCCTTTTATTCCTGGTGTAAATATTTCCCTTATTGAGAACTAATGTGTATGAATGCAAGTAACCTACATAGTTTGTGTGACCATGGGTTCCAAAAAATCTTACAGAACATTAGAGAAAAAAAAAAAGGATAAAACCACCAGGAAAAAAAAAAAAAAAGACATGTCAAAAATAAAAAAAAATTACTTTTTGGTAGTCTGTCTATGGGCATATGTCTGAATTCTACACCAGTTTGCTGTCTCTACAAAGAAGCTCCACATGTGTTTGACAGAAAGAATGGACATTTTGCGGAAGCAGTTGCTAATTCATAGTGAAGTGTTGGTGCACACAGTCCCACACTGTTTCTTATGAAATTTGTTATACTGGAAATCAAAATCAAACTAAATGAGGCATGGAAGGGGAAGAAAACCCAGGGGACTGTAAAGATGTTTTTGCTGGCATAGCTAGCTTCTTCAAACTACTTTCTAGTGCTTTTTTCTTTCTTCTCTCCCGGAGAAAATGAAATATGAAGTGATGACCCACATGTTCAAAAGAAATGTCTACAAAAGACCGCAATAATCACATGTACAATTCTGTGTGTGTTTGTGTGTATACATTCATGCATTCTCATGCATTTGTGTAGGGAGGAACTACTTCAATATGTGTATATTTTGTATGATTCATTACAAAATACTGCTACAAATTACATTTTACTTACTAGCTAATTTTGCCCTGCCATCTCACTGTAGAAACTTGGGAATGACATAAGCTGCCTAATTGTATACCCCTCTGACTCTGAGTCTTGCTCATATTTACTGATATGCTTAACAGCATACACTGTAAGGCATGGTTGTATTGGGTAGATGGTTGGACTTGATGACCTTAAAGGTCTTTTCCAACCTTTTCCAGATTCTGTGATTCTGTGTGACTCTGTAATTATAAAAAAAGAAATAGGATTATTCATCACAAACAATTAAACCTAAGATTCAACTCTCTCTAAGACTGAAAGTCTCTTCTTCACTAATATTTGTTTATACAGAGAGGAATATAGAACAAATTTTACTGACAAATTGTTTCTTCTATTAGTGCAATGTAAAAGTTCTTGCGTTAGCATTTTATCATCATTTATTTCTAAAATACAAAAATGAGGCTTATTCTAGATTGTAATCAATATTAGTTGGGAATACAGTCATGCAAGATAAAACCACAAGCCTCTCTGCACCAACAGTCACTATGAAGAAATAAAGTCCAAACTCAGAAAAAGATATTTTTACCCACAAATGTTGAAGCTGACTACATATTTTCCATCCAAAAAGATCATCTCTATAAATTGTCATAACCATTGATTGTTAACCACTTCTGAATACTTTGGAACAATTAATATTGGCTGAGGAAGATTACGAAAGTTTTATGGGTATGTCTTGAAAGTGACCCTGCCCCAGCGTATCTTTTCTGAAACATAGACTATTTAGATTCACTATCATTGCTAAAGTTAGCTGAAGTATGGAGAGTATCATAAGCTAAATTTCTTGTTTATGCTTTTAAAGTTGTTGAGTTTTAATCCATCTAGCAAAATCTACAAGTGACGTATCAGCTTTAAATCCATAAGCAACCCAGAAAGCACATAGTCTAGTTAACAAAGACTGTGCATATTCTGACCAAGAGCAAATATGTAGGCTTCTGCATTTAATGTAATTTCACTTGCTGTGTGTATTTAATCTTGCTGTTAATGTTGCTAGAGCAACAGATAAATTACAAGGCTATATATGCAATATTGTGGTAAAGACAAGGATCAGAGCTACATTTTGTTAAGAAAAATTTGAAAAGCTCTACATTAACAGGAAAAACATGGGAAAAAGAGTGAATGGATATGTCTGCTGTATTTGCTTATCAACTGTGGGTTGTGAATTCAAGAAACAAATAACTGGCAACAATCTAAGCATATGCGGAAGATACAGTCCTTGTTATAGTTTTCCTAATGTTTCTCCAATTAATCAACATCACTTCATGTTAATAGACAACCTCAGTTTGTTTGCCCTTAACCCTCTTGGACAAGGCACATTGATAACTGAGCAAAAAGATCAATGTTAGATGATAAATACCTGAGGACAGCATGGCTTAGGAGCAGTAAGACAGTATCTTAGTGGTTAAGTCTTAAAGTTTTGTTCTCAGAAGAGCATACACGATTTTTATTCACAAAGCAGAAATCATCTCTTGGCACCAACGGAAGATCATTAGACAATGTTACATGTTAAATGAAGACCCCTTGCTGTGTCTACCCATCCAGTGAACCATTAACTATTATCACATTGCCATGAAAGCCAACAAATCTTCAGACAGTACATAATCTTCTTCTCTTATGCAAATGTTAAGTTAGTGAACATTGAAACCTTCAGGATGTGGTTTTAGTTCCAGGAGAAACTTCATACTTCTGGTACAGTGCAGCCAAATATGCTCGTTTAATCCTATCCCAGAGTTCAAGAATAAATTCCCAGATTGACGACACTGTATCAGAGCTAATAAAGACACAGGAGTCCTTCTGCATTCAAAGCATATGCAGATAACAGAGGTGTATCATTCATTCTGAAATTATTATTCAGACGTTAATATCCGACTGAGTGCTCTAAAACCATTCTAGTAATACAGTGCTATCTTGTGTTACTGTTGATATTATTGCAAGATTGACCTTAGTTAATTAATCAGTTGTGTAAATAAATCCTACATCCATAGACTGTTCTTAAGATTTTTATCAGCATATTTCAGAACAATTTAAAAAAAGGCATGTTTGTAGTTACAGAAACACAGAATCACACAGAATCACAGAATCATTCAGGTTGGAAAAGACCTTTAAGATCATCAAGTCCAACCGTCAACCCAACACCACCATGCCCACTAAACCATGTCCTGAAGTGCCACGTGTATACATTTTTTGAACACCTCCAGTGATGATGACTCCACCACCTCCCTGGGCAGCCTGTTCCAGTGTTTGACCACTCTCAGTAAAGGCATTTTTTCTAACACCAAGTCTAAACCTCCCCTGGTGCAACTTGAG
>NW_010548194.1:0-13662 GCF_000687285.1 Phaethon lepturus
GGGGCAGCGGGGGGTGTGAATCGCCTCAGGGGGAGGGAGGGGTGCGGCCGAGCTGGGCTCCCTGCGCCCGGGGCAAGGCGGCACTGACGGGCCTAGGCCCTGGGGAGTGTGTTACGTGGTGTGTGCCCCCCCTTCCCTCATGGTGGTGGCTGGTGTTCGGGAGTGCCGGTAGAAGCTGCAGGTTGGGGCACAGCCTGCTCTGATTCGCGGTACGCTGATACAGGCGAGGGTACTGACATTCAATTTCATGTGCTCTCAGTCCCTTAGAGATACAATCCTCTGAAATTCATGAACCAGCATGCTTGGCAGAAGACCTAAAAAAAGCCCTCAGGCAAAGGGCCAGGGAGCTGCAGTTGCAAAGCAGGTAAGGAAGGCAAAGGGCCAGGGAGCTGTGGTTGCAAAACAGGTAGGGAAACCTCCTACTCCTATTGCTCTTCGAGGGTAGTCGTGTTCTGATCGCTTGCTGCTGTTTTCCTGCTAGAATCTCCCATGCATCAATAAGATATTGCAGGACCATGAAAAAAATGAAATTGTGTGGTGCCTGTTTTGCTGTGTTCTCCTTTAGCGTGTTTTTCTTAAACTAGATACCTGATAATGCAGCAGTAGAGGTCTGGCAGGGAAGACACAATGTTGTAATGCTGTAATCTTTGCGTGAGACCTCATGACTCATGCTTACAGTAGTTTCCTACCCCAGCTGTATGAGATTTAATAATAACCTCACTGACTATACAGAGGGTTTTTCTTATACCTCTAAGAAAACAGAAGTAAGAGGACCAGAATATCAAATAACAAGTTCAGGAGCACATATAGAAGAACCTTAAGGTGCTACACCAGGGACAGTTAATTTCCTGTGTATAGAATGGAAAAAAAATTTTTTCTTACAACAGATGGACTGATAAGTCTATGTCCCTCTCCTGTAGCTAAAAGTGAGCTTAGATGTGTCCATGTGTTGGGGTTGTTTTCATACTCTCTACAATTTTTTTTCAGAACTTTTTTTCTGTTTTATTCAACATTTCTTTAATACTATTAATTTCACTGGAAATTTGCCTTACTGAACAGATTGAGAGACTCAGAGCTAGGACTACTACCCTCGCTTCACTTCCTACACTTGCAGTTTGGTAATGAACAGATCACGTCTGCTTCTGATCCATTTTGCACATTGATAAAAGGTGTATGTATGTTCCATAGAACTTGAATCTTTAGATCACCATTATAAATATTTCCTAATTAAATTTTGTCACGACCTTCTTCCCATTCTGTCCAAGACTGCAAATGTATTAGTTTTGTTTTATGGAAGGAAGATGGATAAGGCAGAGGGTGGCTAACTGGCCTGCCTGGTGCCTTACAGGATGTCAAGGGCAGGAGCAGGGCTAGTAAACAAATAGCTGCAGATTTCAAATACTGTTCATGATCCTTGGAATCAGTGTTTCTCAGCTATATTTCACATTCTCCTTTGGGATTATAAAAGGGTTCAAATAGGCCACAAAATATTTTAAGGCAGTAGCCACCAGCACCTCAGTTCTTGCAGGGCTGAAAAAAAAGTTCTTATTACTGATTCACACTATTGATAAACTGACAGGCCGCTTCAGCTGCTGGCAGCACTTTAGATCCTCTGGGGCAGGAGAAAATTGTTAACCCTTGTAATAATGACAACTGACTTTTATTCCTTTGCTTGAGAGAAGCTGAACTGCTGTGTACTTGGCCATGTGAAGACCAGTAAGACAACAGGGGCTTGTGCTTTGAAGAAGTCTGAGGAAAGCTACTCCACCTACCTCATATGATGAATCTAATTCAGTTAATTCATGTTTATAAAAAAGCTTATCATACTTTGAATAAAAATGTTATTTCTGGGCCAGTTAGTATCTTAACAAGCAACATAAAAATTGTGATAAAATGGCATCTTAGAAGATTACCGTTTAGACTAAGACCTCAGAGATTTCTCTGATACTTAGGTCTTTTGGCATATTTTACAACAGCTGAGTGATAAGCCCCACTACTCTGTAAAATTCTGATTACTGTTATTAATAATATTCCCTGAGATGGTGTGGGTTAGATGATGATCTGTTCCATGCAATTGGTTGTTTTCTCTAGTGTAGTGTAGGCATTGCTGGGTTTGTAACAGCTATGTTTCTCTGTGTGTGTGCATGTGCTTTCCATGTGTTTATGACTTACAAACTGAGGTATTGCGAAGTACAGAACAGTTCTATGTGTGTAAATATAGCTTATTCTGAGAGATAAGGGTGAAATCTCTGCAGTGTATGTGTGTCAGACATGTATTGTGTGAATGATGATTGAATATTTTTTTAGTTTAGCTGTTACAGGAATTGCCCTGAACTTCCCTAATGATGTCTGTTTCATGAGGCTCAGTGTAACAGACATAATTTTACTTTACGTTATGTCAGGCTATTAGATAGGCTTGATTTTAAGAAATTGTTGATTGTCTAGAGTTTTAGAGGGGGTACTTGTGGCTTAAGGTTTACGTACCTTATGTCAGTTATGGGTGCCGGGTTTGCATTGTTTTGGTAATAGAAGTGGTATGATAGTGAGCTTTAAGAAAAGTGAGCAGAATCCAGAATGCATGAACATTTAAAAATAATCCATGCAGTGTGATGTTTTTGAGTGTCATCTCTGTTCTAGCTGCAGTATTTTATAATTTTTAAAAATTTTTTCTTTTCCCTTGGCTCCAGCTGGGACTCTTTGTAGATTTCAATCCTGAAGAGATGCTGCTGAGTGCAGAGGATGGTGGGGATGATGGAGACCTAGAAGCAGAGCTTGCCGCTATCACAGGAGCGAGGGTGAAAGAAGGGAAATCAAAACCAAAAGGGAAAAGTAAGTTAAAGTATCTGGATTTTATTTATTGACAATTTGAATAATTTATTAAAGATACCTATTTACAAATAACTGATTGATCTAAAATGTTTTTTCATCACTGATAGAAGCTGAAATTGCAACTAGTCTTTCCTTTACTTTGAAAGGTTTAAGTTGTTACTCCACAAAAAGGGTAAGAGGTCTTTTTTGTCTATGCTCTTGTAGACCTAGGAAAAAGCTATATGATGCCTAGCCAATTTAATGACTAAATTAAGAGATGCTTGTTTAGCATATGAAGTCATAAAAATGTGCAGTAGGTGCTAGATGAACTCAAAATGGAAATTGTGTTTCCTGTGGAGGGTGAGTTGTTTGTTGTTTGGTTGCTCTTCTGTTTTTGTTTAAAGACTGAATTTACCAAATGAGAATTATATTTCTAGTTGCTTGGAGTCTGTAACTAAAATTGAATACCCTTTTAAGAGGGAAATC
Source organism: Phaethon lepturus (assembly GCF_000687285.1). Taxonomy (NCBI): domain Eukaryota; kingdom Metazoa; phylum Chordata; class Aves; order Phaethontiformes; family Phaethontidae; genus Phaethon; species Phaethon lepturus. The sequence continues at coordinate 3,295 of NW_010548194.1, forward strand.
CTGGAACTGATGGGATTACTGGGAGGATCCTGTAGCTTGTGTTATGCAGGAGGTTAGAGTGTCTCTTGGAATGGATTCTTACTATTCTTAATATTTTAAGCATCTGTTAATTTTTTCTGATAGCACTCGCATGCAGCTATGCGGTGTTTTCACCTGGTAATCTACTATAAATCAAGGCTGCTGCTGAGAGGGACAGTCTCGAGTGAGCGTGCTCTACCTCTAAGCTGGTGTACATGTTTACAGAACTGCAGGGTGAGCTGGTTCAGGAAACCAATCTATAAAAATAAGTTTTTGTTGTTATGCTAGGTTTTCAGCTGAATCAGTTCCTTGATCAGGTTTGCTACCTGCCTGTTTGAATGTTTCTGTGGCTGCAAGAGAGGGGTGGCAGCAAGTGGTTGAGATGGGACAAGGAGAATGGGGCCCATCCTTGCTACAGGTATGTGAGCAGATGCTGGAAAGAAGGCTTAGTGTAACTACAGCCTTATTTGCAGCTCTGCAGTAATTTGCCTGTAGTATTTGAAGGGATTTCACACAGAGCAGCAGGGAAATTAAGAATTTAAAAATATTGAGGAAAAACTGATAGTCTAAACACTGTAATTGCTGAGAGACAGAGGAGGTGCTTGTATCTAAAGCTAAATTCTAAATAATTTCCATTTTACAGATTTTAAGATTGTATTAAACCCTTAAAGCTAGTAAGCGTAATTTTGCTAATATGCACAATAGCAGAACTTCTGCCATTGGACTAGGTTACTCATGGTTAAAACATGCAGGATAGTGTTTTGAGGATGAATGTGTATGTCAGGAGCGCTTGAATTGTCAGCTTTTCAAGTGCTGACTTCTTTCTTGCCCTGATCATGTCCCTTAGTGTTTTTTTTTGGTCTCTCTATTCATAAGAGGGAAATGAAACTGTAAAATTAACATTTACTATGCCTTCTAAAGATATGTGTTATGGCTCATAAACCTGTTTTCCAAAATAATTTCTGTTTTCCTGGTAGAATTGGGAGTATATAGATTAGAAGCTCATGGAAGATGAACAACTGGACAGCTGGCACTGGGTTCTCATGGGACTGGTACAGTGTAGTGATGGGGACATGGTGCATGGTGGGAGCAGGATGCAGGCTGGTGCCTGGAGAGGAGGAGGGTTCAGTAAGGGCAGGGGAGAAAACGATCCTATCTGGAGAAGGACAGAAAAAAAGGACTCGGTCCAATACATACCAGTGCTCAGTTCTTGGCTGAGCACAAGGTGCAATAATTGACTCCTGGCTTTACTTCTAGAGTTCTTGGCGGGCGGGGAGTGTGTGATCTCTCCCTCTAGCTTGAAGATGCAGGCAGCAAAAGCTGTACTTTTGCAACATCTTAAGTACAGAGATCTCTTCTATCTGTGACTGATAAATGCCAATTGGTCAGTCACTCAGGTGTTTGAAACTGTAGCTTCAACTTGCCATACTGGATTAGAGCTGAACCAACCATCCAAGGAGGCTTGGTTGGCTTTTTTGCCTCTAGTGGCACTTCATGGAAGGAACACTTTGACCCTTGAAGTACAACCAGTTGCCTTTGAATATGTTGATAGTTAAGGAAAATGTGGTTGGCACAGCGTGAAGTAGAGATGAGAACTCGGCAAGGAGGAGTTAAGTAGAGTTTTCAGGGTGAAGACTAGAAGCTTGAAGAGAAATTGCAAGATAAAGTAGCCAAGAAAGATTTGGAAGAGGGCAAATCTCATGGGCATGAGACAGCAATGCAGAAAATGCGGAAGTGTAGTTAGGGAGGCAGAGGAAACAGCACTTTTTCTGATTTGCTTAGCAGTTGTCTGTGCCAGTGTTCTGCTGCTGCTCTTGAGATCAGAACAAGTATGATGCCTTGATTTGGAGCATTCTATTTTCATATGCCAAGTGTGACTTTGCAGTGGTGTTTGATATATGAAACAAGTGGTTTCTCAAGGTAGAAAGATTTTCTTGTCTTCCTTTCTTGCTGTCTTCACACGTGGATAGTTTGCTGTCCCTCCTTGCTTGTCATGTTAATAGCCAGTAGTTTGGCTTAAGGCTTGTGTTGTTCAGTATGTCTCTAAAATTGATGTTAATATGCATTATCAGATTCAAAGGATAAATACATAGCTAGTTTAACATGAGATGGAGAGAGAGAGGCATTCTTGTGCCTAAGAAATTGAGAAAATGGATCAACTGTTGGAGTCTCGAGCATAATGTAGACCCTATACAAAATTCCAGTGATTTAGTGAGTTGTAGTTTGATTGGGAACTCTTTGAGCTCAGCACTATTTTTGGTAAATGCCTTGAACTTTGTTCTGATTTATGGCTGTATGTGCTGTTGTAATACACACCATGACATATTTTTTGGCTTTGAAAGAAAATGTGAGCAGAAGTTTTACTGGCAGGTGTGCCTGGGATGTTCAATGCAAGTGTTTGCATATCGTGCATTTGACTGTTGGTCTAACTTGGATCTTTGGGAACTAGAGTACTCAAAATAGAGTAACTAAAAAAAAAGAAATAGTTTGTTGGCACTTAGGGATGGATGGATGTGGACCATATGTGTTCCATGTGGAGTCAGAATTTATTCTGTCAGTCAGGGGCTACACCAGGAATGAATTACATTTTATTAAGGTAATAAACTGACATGAGACAAAGGACACAGGAACAGAAAGACCTGACAAGGATGCTGAGTCCAGGCCTTTTTAATGTGGACAATCATGTCATAAATACCTTTCATAAATATCTAGTGTCAGCTTAAAAATAGTTCAGATATTTCTTCCTGCTGGGGACAGAGGCTGCTCTAGTAATTCCCTTTCATGGCTAGAAAGTTCTAATTAGATTTATTCATCAACAGTTTACATTCATTTTCTGTTGTGCCACCGTTGATTTTTATCTTAACTGAGGAATACAGTTTTGATGTAACATCCGAGAATAGTATTCTTCTCCAACTTTTCCTTGGAAAATTGAAGTCTTCCATAATGACAAAGTTTTTGTTACTAGCTATTTTTCTAAATAGTATCAAAGAAGTACTTGTCAGTGTCTTAAATCAGCCTAGGAGCTTGAGGTGACTTGTAGTAGTTTTTCCTTGAAGCAGTTGTTTCATCCAGTCCTACTTGTCTTTCTTACACAGTCTTAAATGTCATTCCTGTGCAAACCTACCACAGTATTTTTCTCTTTTGTGTCCATGCTTTCTGAGCACTGGTGTGTCCCACCATACCTGCTAGTCTATCACAGTGCTTATGGTTTTGCTGTTAAGGCTCCTTATATTAGTAAACAGGCACTATTTCTCCCTGAGATCTAATTTCCGAGCTAGGTTATTGGATGCAGTCATTTTCCTTGTCTTATTGCCTGCCTTGACTGTCACTCTCTAGTATTGTTTTTTTCCTGGAAATTCACTTCCCCGGTCTTTGCCCTTTATTCACCTCATTTACCTGTGACACTATCCAATAAAGGGGAAGCAAGAGGAGAAGTCACTGCTGTCTTTCACCTGGTAGCAACTCCTTTAGAATTTCCTGGTAGACAGTAAGTTGTCCATGGGACAGCGATGTGCCCTGGTGGCCAAGAGGGCCAGTGGTATCCTGGGGTGCATTAAGAAGAGTGTGACCAGCAGGTGGAGAGAGGTTATCCTCCCCCTCTACTCTACACTGGTGAGGCCTCATCTGGAGTATTGTGTGCAGTTCTGGGCTCCCCAGTTCAAGAGAGACAGGGAACTTCTGAGAGAGTCCAACAGAGGGCTACGAGGATGATGAAGGGACTGGAACATCTCTTGTATGAGGAAAGGCCGAGAGACCTGGGGCTGTTTAGTCTGGAGAAGAGAAGGCTGAGAGGGGACTTTATGTCTATAAATATCAGAATGGTGTCTGTCAGGAGGGTGGAGCCAGTCTCTTCTCAGTAGTGCCCAGTGATACGATGAGGGGCAATGGGCACAAACTGCAGCACAAGAAGTTCCACCTCAACATGAGAGAAAACGTCTTTACTGGGAGGGTGACAGAGCACTGGAACAGGCTGCCCAGAGAGGGGGTGGAGTCTCCTTCTCTGGAGACCTTCAAAACGCAACTGGACATGTTCCTGTGCAACCTGCCCTAGGTGATCCTGCCTTGGGAGGGGGGTTGGACTAGATGATCTTCAGAGGTCCTTTCCAACCCCTCCCATTCTGTGATTCTGTAATTTATGTCCAGTGACTGCATAACTGTTACTTAGGGTTTATGGCTCCTTGTGGTTTCTTTTTACAGCTCCTTTGCCCATGGATCATATTGAAAAAATGGCTGCAGAGTGTATGAAGGACCTGAATGAAGATGAGGAGGAAGAAGCAGATGATGACGACCTGGAGAAAGATACAGACCTGTTGGTATGCATAACTTTGCTAGCAAAAAAATTTTAGTATGTCTTTATTGTTGGTTTTTTGCATTAAGCAAAAATGTCTGCTAATTTTGTGGTTAGAAGCTAAAATATTGAAAATATCCATTAGATATAAGACTTTGCAGGATTCAACCCCCTGCACCAGAATAAGAGAGTTTCCTAACTAACATTCATATATGTGAGGGTCTTAGAGAAGTGGGGGGAACAGAGGGAATCCCATTGCATGTCAGCTGGTGAAATACAGCCAGGGACATTCTTCTTAAAGTGATGTCTGGCACCGTTTTGCTACTTGTACTTTTGCTACTTACTAGTAGTGCTTGGCCTGAGGCAATACCTCCTGTGAAATTATTTGTCATTTCAGTGAGTGATCTAGTTGGCAGGATTTAAGGAAGGAGAGTTATGCAGTAGTTTTGACTGCTATTGTTAATAGATGCTTTTTGGAAATTGCAAATTTGGGTTTGAATGCTATTTCACTGTAAAAGTACTTGCAAACTTGTGTGGTGATCTTGGAGTTGCAGTGTGGCTTTTGAGTGGTATCTGGCTTCCTGTTGTGAATACAAGTAGAACCAGTTTCATTTAAAAATTAAAACTTAAAAAAAAAGATCAGAATATAAGATGTTTAGACTCTCTGTTTGGGTTAAAGGTCCATCCAAAGGCTTTGGAGCTTGAGACTTGATTTTATATTGTCTTTTGAGGAAAAAGAAAATTTTGAGGAAAAGCCTTTTGTTGGCTTTTACTTTAGGCAGAATTGCAAGAAGTTCTGGGAGTGGAAGGTGAGACAGGAAGCTGTGAGGATGAAACGATAGCAATGGAGCCATCCACAGCTGAACCAGAAAATGAGCAACCTGAACTGCAACCACAGGTAGGTAAGAGCTTCATGTTCCTGACAGTTTTGCTGAATCACTGTTGTCATGCAACTTACACAAGGGTCACCAACAAGGATCTAGAGAGGTGGTCTTGTCCTCCAATGGAAGAAAAACTACGCTGTTGCTATCTTCTCTGTGGAAACCAATGCTCTATTGATACGGGTGAATTTTTTGCTTTGTTCAGAGGATGATTTTTAATGTTAGCATAGAATTGAGGAGGTAAACAGTTGGAATCAAGCATGTCTTGTCCCTCATTATGCATATGATCATGCAGACTGCAGTTCAGGCTTCCAGAGTTTGTATCTTCCCCCTCAGAGTATTGAGCAGTGTGCCAAAATTGTGAGACTTGTTATAACTCAGCATCTTTGACATCGTTGTGGATTTTTTCTCAGTGGCATTAGCCTTCTCAGCTTAATTTGGAAATCCTCATGCAGTCAGATCCTTTATTCAGTTACTGCCATGTTTCTGTTTTGTGCTAGATTCCAGTGCTCTTGTGCATTGGGCCCATTAATAAATGGGTCTGAGAGCGTTTCTATAGAGATAATGGCAATAATTACATCAGTAGCCATCTGAAAGGTCTCTGTAGCTGTGGAGTGTTTGCAAGTAGCTACTCATAACTTTGCTTAGGCTGCTTTTGTCACTGAACTAATTCCAGGCTGTAGAAGGAGGAAAAAGAGCTCTTGTAGTAAAACCAGGTTGAAGAAGCCCAGAAGGGAGTAAACTAGCATGTTTTAAAAATAAGAAAAGAAAACATCAAGATTTGTGCCAAAATACCTCTTCACACCCTCAGTTGTGTGGTGTTTGAGAGACTTTACTGTTCTCTTCACCTACTCCCTAACCACATGGCTCCAATTACCCTGTGACTGTGAGTTTTCTAAATGTCTCCACCCATTCTTCTCTATTACGCCTTTGAGAGAAAGCCCAGAGGTGGATCCAGGGACCGTTAGTGTAGTACAAGCGCTCCTCTGTTTTACAGACTGTTTCATCCTTGCACTCTTGATTAATAGCAGTGTGTGTAGAAGAGGAGTATTTGTTTTTCAGTGCTGTGAGAAAACTCATATAGTTGGATGAAATAAGTTTTCTTGACTTGTTTTGTTTCTTCTGAGACCACCCCACTTCCTGCTGTTACCAGTGAGCTGCAGCAGACAATAGAGAAGAGAATTGCTAACTATAGGACAGCAATTTCTAACGCAAAGGAGTCAGGTGAGAGTGGCAAAATACGCCGATACGAAAGAGGCCTTAAGGTAAGTTGGGTTCATCAGGTATGTGAATGGGGGGGAGGCAAAGTCGGTTCTCTGAAGTGTAGTTCAGAGTATTTCCAGACTGTGTGAATTTATTGAAAGGGGCCAGAAATTCTAATATGCTGTCTTGAGTTACTTTAAAAACATGTCTTGTTACTTACTCCCAATCTGATGTAGCAAATACATGGATAAAGTGTAACTTCAAATGTCTTTTGTGCATCATCTTTGTTTCTGTTGAATGTGGCTAATGGTAGCTGGAGGCAGTGGTTGTGCTAAATGCTGATGTTAAACTCACCTGTCTAGATCTGAATTTGACCTATGATGTCTGTTCAGTGTTACCTTAAAGCAAAGTTCAGGAGCACGTATACCTTCCAGTGCATCACTGATGTCTTCCCTCAGGTACTAACCTTCAACTCAGTTCTGTGAGACAAAGGAAGGTGATACCTTTCCCTGAGTATGTTAGTTGTGACTGAAAATGAATGGAACAGGATTTTGCATTAAGGCAATTAAAAATTGCAGCAAGGAGTGGTTTCTTCAGCTTTGCATCTTTGCAGGCAGGTGGCGTGCTTGTAGTTAGTTGGTAGTGCCTGGTGATTACCGCTTGGCAGAGTGCCTCTATTTCCCTGTTTGCTTTCCTCTGGTCTCCTGCATCACCTCAGACAGCAGCCAGCTCTGTCTTGTTGTGCAAAGCTTTAGAGCTCAGCACTGTACACTGAGGGGAGAATGTAATGTCTCACTATCTACCAGGTGCCTTAGGGTACAAAGGGAATGACTGAGGCCAAATCCAGGGGAGGAAGTGCACAAGAAAAGAGATGTCTGTGTGTGTCCACTGCCTGCTAGCTCTGAAAGGAATATACATGAAACCACCCGACCTTTCAGAGAGCAAGAGGGGATATGCAAACCTTCTTATTTCATACAATAATGAAGCTTAGTGGGCTGTTTGCCACTTCCTTTATTTTTCAAGGTAGGGAGTTTCCCTGTGCCTAAGCAGTGTAACTAAGGATAATAGACTAGATCTTGCTTCGCAGCTCACCATTCCTTAATTAGCAAAATGACATGCCAACACATGGTGTACAGTTATCTCTTGTACTTAGTTCTTGGAACTGTGAACTTTAATCTCAGTGTTTAATTCCATTTCCACTCAGTCTGTCATCCCACACGTGGAGGAGAGCGAGCTGTGTGTGGGTTGCTGTACTGGTCTGAACCCCAATCTCACATGCAGTCAGTCCAAAGTATCTCTGCCACTGTTGCTTAATAAGTCAAACAATGTCGTGGCTAACCAGAAATAGCAGTGATTCTGGCACTGATGAGATTTTGTTGTTGTTGTCTTTCTGTGCTTCCGTATCAGTTTCTGTGGAAGGTGAAAGAAGTAAAACTTTTGTTTTGGCTGGTGGTCTTCTGTCTGAACCTTAAATTAAAAAAAATAACAATACTGAGGAAGGTAATATTTGTGGTGGAAGAAGAGTTTAAAAAAAAATGAGCAGCAGTTAAACCATGTTACAGATGGTGAGAGCTTCTTGCCATAGGTCACCAGCTAAAGGTCCATTTCCTTTGTTAGTATTTAATGTCTTTCCTCATTGCATTAACTCATGCATACTCCTTCCTTCCCTGAATCCACATAGACAGTGACATTTCAGAGTAGTGTATTTTATTTTGTTTTAAAGACATAAAATCTGTCTACAGTTGGCATAAATTGCTTCCTTGGTGACGAAACAGAGTGGGCCATATCAGCCATCCAGTAATTTTAGGTGTTGAGGTAATTGCAATTACAAAGGGTGGGTAACAAGTCCTTTGCATTGTGTTGCTCTGATAACTGGACACCTCTTACTAGTGCTGAAGTAGGCCCTGCGGAAAAATAGGGAGCTAAAGGGCAGCAATTTGTGGTGGTGCGGGTAATAGATTCCATCATGTATAAGGGAAGGAATTTGTGTTTTAATGATTTTATGCTAGTAATATGTTTAATGAAAATGCCTATCGACTTCGCTATTCCATCTCTGCCAGACACTGGAAACCATGATGGCTGCAGTGAAGAAAGGCAAAAAAATCAATGAGGAAGAAATGCCACCTCCTGTTGCAACAGGAAAGAGTTCTCACTTATCTCAAGGCATGGGAGCGGAGCTAGAGAGTTCAGGAGATTCAGTCAGTGTCCTACCAGAGAGTAAAGCTGAGTCTGCTGCAGGTGATGAGCCGAAGACCTCTCATGAGGCAATGCAGCATCTGGAATCAGAGTCTCTACAGGGTCATGCTGCTTCTAGTCCTACTATGGAAACAGGTACCATGATCTAAGAGGGTAAGCAGTTGCAACACTGATTCAATGCTATGTCTTGATACTGGTATTGTGTAGCAAAGCACTGTTTATGTTGAAACTTCCTTGCTCGATGTTTCAGCTAGAGTTGTCAGTGGGATGCTGAATTTCTGGCAGTGGAGTCATTGTTATAGAGCTCTTGTATGCTCCATGTCAGTAGCTTGCACTTAACATTTCACGTGCCTCAGTTTCTCCTTCGATATTGTGACATGTGGAATCCCAAGCTTCAAAGAGTTCTGAGATACTGACTAAAAGATTTTTTTTTTTTTTCTTTTTAACTGGGAAAAGTGGGATTATTATGTCTGTAGTATTTCTGGACACTGGAGGAAAATGACTTTTGGCAGATGGCTCTGTGATTCAAAGCAAAAGAGGACGAATGCAAATCGGTTGGAATAGATGGACATCTTGCATGCTCTGTGTAAGTCTCAGCATTGTTTCATTCTCGCAGATCTCCAGAAGAGCAGCACACGAGCCATACTACTTATGAGGCAGAAGGAGTATAAATTAGCAGCTCTAAAAGCCAAGCAGCAAGGGGACCTGGAGAAAGCAAAGGAATACATGAAGACAGGCAAGGTAAGCACAAAGAAATCCTGAATGCTAAACATGCCCTGTGTTTGTCAAATATAAATTGTCAAATACTCATTGTGTCAGCTACCAAGAAGTATAAATCTTCTGTTTTTTCTGCATTAGAAATTTAATGTGGTCTTGGAAGCTTTGGACAGCGGACAGCCGATAGACCTCCAAAATATGCCTCCACCTCCTCAGGGTAAGGCTTGTCTTACAGAAATACTCTTAGAAGTCTCTCTGTACTGTAACAGAATGATTCTGCATTTGATTGCAAAACTATAAGAAGAATTGAAGATCACTTAGGTCTGAGGCTTACTGCATATTCGAGTTCTAATCAAGACTAATGAAAAATGAGATATCATTATTCATATTGAAGTTACTCTCTGTGAATTACACGTGCAAGTAGGTATTTATGTCTAATATTCCTATTTTTCTAACTTTAGATAATAGCAGCCAGTATTTGAAGTGGAAGGGAAAGAGTAATGGCACATTCTTAAAGTTTACTGTAATATTTGATGGTGTTATGTGTTTCAACTGAAGTTCATAACGTTCAGATTAAGAGATTAACAAACAGATTGTAGTGCAGTAAAATCTGAATCTTAAAGCAAGTAACCAATATTAAAGGTACTTCTATACTTGTAAGGGAGTTGGTTTTTTTTCAAATAGATGTAGTATCACCACTGACAATTAATTTGGTCTGTGCAACTCAGTGTTTTAAAATTCACCTTAGATAATTTTTTTCTAAGAAAATAAATGCCAGATTATTTTACTTAATAAATAATGAGATTTATGATTTCTTAAGTTATAAACTCTTCACCAAAGGGCATTAGAGAGAAACTTCACCCATGATATAATCTTGCCTTAAAAAGTGCAAGATTTTTGCAGTGGATATTTTTGTAGTCTTCTGAAATAACCACTGTTATACAATGCCAGAAACTTGGGTGTCTGAATAGACGGTATTACCTGCTTCCCTTTTTCAGCACATCTTTTGTTACTAGGATATTTTAGTCAATTAGTAATCTTGTTCACTCTTTCCATCTGACAACA
>NW_010548194.1:13693-37046 GCF_000687285.1 Phaethon lepturus
TTATATTTTTGGGAGAGAATTCTTAGAATACTTGAACTGGTTTTACTTCCCACACACACTCCAAGCAGCACTAATCTAAATTAAATCGGCATTTGAGATTTTCCTATTATTCAGAGAAAATACTTTATAATAGAACCTCAGACTTATCTAGCTATGCAGATACTGTTTTGAAGACAAAAAGCTTTCAGGAAGATGATGTGATCAAATTGATGGTTTTCTGAGTTACATAGTTCCATAAATGTGCTGCTCATGGAACACGCTGTAAAACTTCCTGCTTTCCTTGCTTTGCAGATCTAGAAAGCCCAGGAAAGGTACAAGATGCATCCGAGCAAAACGTAGCAGCTCCAGTGGGAATCTCCCAGGATCTTACAACACCTGAACTTGGTACCCAAGAAGCTTCAGGTAGGACTTTTGGATTTCTCTATTAAGCCCTAAAAAGTAGCACAGCTGGAAGGCACTTTAAGCTCTGCCCTATCCCTCTGAACTGCAGCAGAATCGAGTAAACCTATCTAGTGTTCCTGCATATTGTTTGCTGCTGATCTCATCTTTTGATGAGATACTTTTGTTCTGTATCAGTAATGGAAGTAAAAGTTAATAAATTTTCTTTAGAGTAGTTGTATTCATAATAAGACTTTGCAATGATGTTTTTGTCTCTGCAGAAGGTAAGGAAGGGGTGGAAAAAGGTGGCTTATATGTTTTGGAATCTGAATCATATGGCATTTTATTGTCTTTCTTACTTCAAGCTTCCCTGCAGCAGCCAAAAACAGTGCTGGAAGCGTTGCAGCAAAGGCTTGAGAAGTACAAGTCAGCAGCAGCACAGGCTAAAGCAAGCGGGGACGATCGGAAAGGCAGGATGCACGAGAGGATAGCCAAGGTAAAATGGAAGTGTAGCAAGCTGCTTGTATCCAGCAAAGCCATTTGAATTAGTTCTCTGGCTGAAGATCTCTTCAAGGCTGACATAATTTGTGTATTGTCCTTCTGTTTGAAAAAAGCTCCAGTAGGGAAGCTATAAAGCATTCGGAAGAAGAAAGAAATAGAGACCATGCACATATTACAGCAAAATGCTGTGTATTCTGCAGTATTCATGCTGGTTAAAAACAGATGATTGCTAATTTATAGTCAACTCCATTTTATGTCTTACTGAGTGCCTTTGATTACAGCAATACCAGGATGCCATAAGAGCCCATAAAGCAGGGAGAAAAGTGAATTTTTCTGAGCTGCCTGTTCCTCCTGGTAAGTGTGAATACAAAATGTCCTAATACCAACTTCTGTATATCTACTGGGCTCTGAAAGAGGTGTGCAGATACTGCCGCGTCATCCTGTGGAACAGCTCCTCTTTTTTATCAGCAAGTAGGCTGGCCTTGCTGTGTGATGGTATTGTGAAACTGTTTGTTAATATGCTCCCAAACTTTCACACTGGTGAATATTGCTGACTATTGACTGCCTGTTTGACAGCATTGTAACTTAAAACTGGCGCTATTTGAAAAGTTAAACAACTTAACTATGGGCAGGTGCTGAAAATGTTACCTGTTTGTCCTCTGTGCCAGCCCTCCTAGAGGAAAGAGTAAACTTGGGATATACGGGCTTCTTAGTTTACTGGAAGGAGATTTTTGAAATTGAAAAAATTTGCCTGATGTCCCCCATTCTATTGATTCCCAGCAGGGGCCTCAGAACTCTATATTTAATTAATCATCTTGCAACACCTGACAAGTCAGATCAGTATTGCAGCTCTCATGGCTGGTAAAAGTAGACTACAGAGATGAAGCAAATCATGCCTGTGGTCACACTGAGACGGTGACAGTGGCAGAAACTGAACCTGCTTCTTGAGACTCTGTGTCCTTTTTATCTTCTTCAGAACATACAGTACTGTGTCTCTAAAAATTTGGGCAAGGTTATCTATGAACGCTCTACCTTTGGTTTGCATGATACTGTTTCTCCCCTAGGAAGCATCATTCCTTCTATCTTGTGTCTGATGTGTTCTTCTGAAAAGATACAGTTAACACTGTGGAGTGGTGCCTTGATTTTTTAAGTTAGAAAAGGGATGTGGACCTTGTGGCTTTTTTGTCACTGTCAAATGTGGCAATGGCAAGCACTGTAGTAGTAGTAAAGTAGGCAGTGCCAGCTCTATCAGGCCATGTACTGCTTTGAAGCTGTCCCTGAAAAGCAGTTTAGCACCCCTTGTTCTAGAATGTGATCCATTTCTTGGTAAATACCAGTTTCTGTAAGAGTGAGGTACTCCATTGTACACCTCTGAAAATATGGATAACTCTTCAATTTCCTTACACGTTAGCTGCATGTCTTTCCACCATCATTTAGAGGCCATATGATTTACAGTGAAGACAACCATCAGGCAGTCACTGAAACCAGGAACAAGATTATAATGGACTGGCAGTGCATTTCATTGCATCTGGAGGATGATAAGTACCAGCCTTGACCTCCTTGGAGACACAAATGCTGCTGAGTAATGGATCAAATGTCACACAGGGGCAGCAGCATAGTAGTCTGTGTTCTGCCTGCCTATGTACCTCAAACTTGTTCTGTCCCCATAGCAGGCCATCTCTAGGTTTAGAAGCAGTTTAGTCATTATTTCTTGGCACTTCTAATGAGTCTGGCAACAAGAATACTTGCTACATACTAATGAGATAAAGCTTATTAACAGACATCTTATAGTAGCGTTTCTGGGTCTCTGTTGTTTGAAACCAACACTGAACTGGTAGTGTGGAAGTGAGAGTTCATCTCCCATCATCAAACCTCTCTCCTATCCTTAAAAGGATAATAAAACAATGAAAAGGATTGTTCTTCACATAATTCACATTTAAGTACTGCGATTCTGCCTTACTTTGCAACCTCTGCATTGCAGTGGATTTTCAGTAGAGGCTTAGTGTGTTATCCAGATGTCAGCGATGTGTGGTTTATTACTCTATGGGGTAGCACTGATTTTTCTGCTGGACTGTGCACCAGCTAAGGTGAGGCAGCAGTGAGAAGGAAGACAAGAGCCAGCAATTTTTTGTACAATCTACTGTCCTCTTGTGCAAAGGAGAGAGACTAAATTCTATGCTGGTTCTGGAGGCATCTTTATTACCAAAGTCTTGAGGTTGTGAGGTTCCTTGGCTGGCTGCCAGTTGCTCAACTTAGAAAACTATGTTCTGTTATTGCATCATTTTAGCATCATGCCTTTAAGCCTGTATATCTGTGACAAATCTAATCTTAAGCCCACTACTCAGACTTTTACCTACTGAAGTATTGTGGCCTTGGCCTCAGTCTAGTTACTCTGAGTTCTGAAATATATTAGATAATAAATACTTGGATAGAAATAGCTTTACAGAAAGAAAAATATGGAAGACAGAACATGGGTCTTATGCAACTCTACTTCTGCATTCATTTCCTCCTCAGGATTTCCCCCTCTTCCTGGTGTTGCAGTAACAGATGGTGACAGCACAATAGCTGCTGTTCTGGAAAGTGCCAGCAAGCTGGCAAACATGGAGGAGAATGATGAAGAAGAGGAGGTTAGTATTACTTAGAAGGATGTGTAAAAGTTAAAATGCTGCCTCTTGTGATATGCAGAGATGAGGATTTCCAGTCAAGCAAGGGTACTGAGATGAAATACATTTCCCAGGAGTCTGAAGACTTAGTAGTAGTTTCAGTTTGCATTGTAGTGTAGGGGACAGAGAGAGATGAGATGTTACTACAGTCAGTACCTACAGAGTCTATGAGTCCAGAGTTTGACTCTTTCATAACTGTCTTGTATGTGGGTTTTATTTTCAAAGCAAACACTTCAGGTCCTGGTCACCCCTTTACATCGTTCTAAAGTATTTAAATCTATACTTTTATCCTGCATCCCGGTAGCTCCTATGTTTTTGCTTTTCCAGGATGTTCAACACTTACTGCTTTATGTCAGGCAGCACCAGCCTGTAGACTTTGGTTTGACTTCTTTATTTTTCCGGATTGGTTGCTGATTGTTTGTGCTTTGAACTGGAGTTTAAAAGCTTTCAATAGCTTTTAATGGAGAGAATTCCTAGATGATGATTTTTCTGCATGCATCTGCTTTCTTTGAAATCACTGCCTTGTTGAATGTTCCTTTTGTCCCTTCTATAGCAGAGGTTTGATGCTGGCATAGGTCAAAAACCTCCAGAAGTTAAAATTTGCTGTCGGAATGTTATGCTCCCTTCAAAAGTGATGCCAGAAGGCTGATGCAGCCTGATAATAACCATGGTGGTTGGTTATCTTGAGCTTGAGATGCTGTCCAAATGATTTTATGCATTTAATATGAAATTCTTTTTGTTACACTAGAATGAACCTCTGACGCAGGCCCCAGTTGCCAAGAAGCCTGCTCAGCTGCCTGGAAAGCCGACTCAAGTTGTTAAGCCAATTACAGTGCCATCTGCTGTAGCTGAGGAGGAGAGCTCTCCTGAGCATGTGAAACCAGCTACATCACCCTCCACCCTGGACAAGGCAGAGTCAATGGATCATCTCCCTCCAGCTGGTAAGGTGAAGGAAACATCATTCCCAGTGACCCATGTGCAAGTAGTTTGCACTAGTTTAATACATTGGTAAAGACTTATTTTCATTATATTTTCATTTATATTTATGAGTCAGCCTGTGAATGGGTGGCATAGCTTTCCTCTGACAGGAGCCTCAATATATGTGTCTGCTGGAGGGCAAATCCAGATCAGCCATGCAGCTTTATTTCATAGAGGCAGCATGTGTAATTATAAGGGTGATTGAGTTTTTAATTAATTTTGATGTAACAAGTGAATCGATTCATAATGTTTAACTCTGCTCACAGTTGAACTCTACATATATTCTCATTAAAGTGGACAGCTTGCCAGTGTGAATTATTCATTGATACAATGCAGCTTCCTACATCAAACAGTGATTTCTGCCTAGGGCTTCATCCAAGGATCTCAAACTAGCATATAGGCAGTAGTTCATCAATCTGTAGTCCTCCTGTTGCTAAGGTCACTAAACAGTTGTCTGTATGAGATTAATTGTACAGATAGTAAGGGGCAGCCACAACCTCATGGTGTGATTTGGGCACACACCAGCAGTGTTCAGGCTCTCACTGTTGTCATGCCTTGACTGTAATCCCATCCTTCTGCACTGCATAGCTCCTTCAGGATAAAGCAGAACTGCCTAGTGGGCTGATGCAAGTTCTTCTGCAGAGTGCGAAGGCATTTCACCGTGCCACTGTGATTAGCTCATAACTCGTCTCTCTAGAAAATTCCATGGCTTGTTTTATAAAGACCACTAAAACATAGTAGTTGTCCGTTTTGGCTTTGAAAATCTATGAATCCTCAGGAGTTTGTTTTTTTTTTGCAATTTTAGCTGACGTATTAATCTCTTGAGTGAGTTGCCCTAGACTTAAGCTGTGAAGGAATTGATAATACCTGGTCTCTGGAGAGTAATCTCTCTTGGGTATTTCAAGTATTTTAAAATAAGACCAATAGGTGCAACAAGAACCTGGACAGATTCATCCTGACATGATTTTCACAATTAGTGAAAATAGTACTTCACTATTGTAAAGCTATATTTCGCTAGGCAAAGTGCATTCTGTGATCCAAATGTTTACCTCCTTCCCCCCAGAATTACAAAGTGCAGCTTACAGCTGCCCATAGTTGATAAATCTCTCTTTCTTGTCGGAGCGCGCGAGGCATAAGAAGGTGTGGGAGTGGAGCAGTTGCACTTAAGGCCTATACCAGCAAAGTCAAGGAGCCAAGATCAGTTGGATTAATGGCATTGCTCAGTCCGTTCTCCACAGATTTTCTTTGAAAATACCTGTGTTCTATGTCTCAGCCTTACAGAGCACACTGTGGGTTTTGTCTCAGTGGAATCTGGGCTAGCTACCTTGTCTAATTAGTTTGGTTTTGGCCAACTGGGCAAACTGCTCACAGCAGCAGGACAGCAGGCTCTTTTGCAAGGATGGGAATAAGTTGATTGTCATCTGACAGCAGCGAACATAGTGTGAGAGTCATTGGTATGTTTATTTGCTGAGACAGGCACCTCTTGCAAGTGTTGTTTAGCTCGTGCGCAAGTAGAGTGCAGTGGTGAATACGAGTATCTTTGGAAATGGCTGTAATCAGTTCATACTGTACCATTTCCTAAGTGAGGTGTAAGAAGAGGCAGGATGCAATGTAAAGCAATCTTTTTGTGATTTGTGTGGTTGTCCTCACTGTTTTGGGAAGGAAAGAGGAGACCCAAGAATTTTTAAGAAACTAAGATGGCAAGGAATTACAAATAAGCAGAGGTGGTATTTCTGAATGTGCCTGCACATTGGTTCATCTGGGCTTTTTTTTCCTGATAGATCAGGGGAGAGGGAAGCAATGAATACAGAAGGTGCTTGTATAATTCACTGTCTCTTAGAAGTTAACATGTCAAGCCGAAAGTTTGAATTCAGCTTCTGCTTTGGACCGGTCAGCTGTACTGGAGTCTGTCTCCTGACTACAGATAAGGGGCTGTAATTACTATTGTGACTCTTGTGAAGTGCTACGAATTTTTTTTCATGAAGGATGCCATGATAGAAGGAAGTTTGTTTCTTTCTCTGATACTTGAACATGAAACTGGCCAAGAAACAATTAACTGCAGTAAGGAAATGTCCTTATTTGATATCTGTACTTTTACTGACCTTTTTTTGGCTATAAACTGAACATGATAAACCTGTTTCAGGGGCATGGCAGTATCAGATGAGTGAGGGTTTTTGTACAACTGTTTTTCAGCTAGAGAACAGCTGGAATTTCTGGAGAACAGAAAGAAGCAATACATGAAGGCAGCCATCAAAGCAAAGAAAGAAAATAACCTTGAACAGGCTAAGATGTATCTCAGAACAGCTAAGAGCTTTGACCTAAAGATTGAGCAAGCAAAATGTGGCAAACCTGTTGATATTTCCAAGGTTAGTGGACTGTTAGTATTCTGCTTTGTTTCATATTCTTGGACATCTAAGTGCTTACTTCAAACAGTGAATGATTTAATAAATATTTTTTGACACAAGTTAGTTTGCTCAAGTGACAAATCTGGATACTGAGCCCTGAAATTCTGCTATATTTTTGTTTTAAGTTTTTGTTTCATTTTATTTCTGCTGCTGCTCCTCAAATATGCCAGATTTGGAGCAAATTTAGTCTCCATGAACCATTTGCTCCTTGATTTACAATGGCACACCTAAACCATGCAGCTTGGAACTGTTCCCAGGACTTAGGGTCTAAGTACATCCCTCAGCTGTGCCCTAACTCAATTTTGCTATGAGGATCAGGTGCATGTGATACAGTGATGCCCAGGAGAAACCATATCTTGGTATTTGGGAAGATGGGGAAACCAAACTGCACTGTAATAGCTCTCCTGACCTGAATAATCAGGGAACTAGGCCTTTAAGACATTTTGCAGGGTTTTATGACTTAAGCAGTTGCCAGGCAGTGGTGTAAGTAGTTGTGGGATTGCAATAGCCTAGAGAAGAAAAACAACCCATCTCCCTTCACTGACCTTTCCATGCATTCCAACTGCTTTTTTTCTACTTAATTTTTTCCTATTAAGGGCTCTGAAATGTGGCGTTCTTGTGTTGCAGCTGCCATCACCCCCTACAGATGAGGAGGGTGATTTTATCTTCATACACCATGAAGATGTCAGACTGTCTCAGAAAGCAGACGAAGTATATGCACAGCTCATAAAATTGCTGAAAGACCAACATGAGGTGACCATTTTATCTTTTTTAGAAATGTTTTGTTTCTGTTTTTTTTACATTTCTATGGGTTTTATTAATATTATTATCCCATCATTGTTTCTGTGGGGTTCTTTGTTCGTCTTTTAAAATACTTTTGATTTTGTATGTCCTAAAGTTGAAAATTTTCAGAGTTGGATTTTCTACTAGTTGAAGTTCAGAGGGTGTGCTTGGAGGCTTGGGACTATCGAATTATCACTATTAAATAGGAGCACTCAAGTTTGAAAATAGTACCCGGCTGATTAAGACTAGCCTTTGGATGAACCTCATATCTAGAAATCAAGTGATTAAAAAGGATTTGTGATGAATTCCCCATTTGTGTGTTTTTGTTTCTGTTGACAGAGGTGTTTGCAGTATTCCAAGCAATTCATGCATCTGGGAAATGTAGCAGAAACAACTCGGTAAGACCTGCTGCCAGCTGTTAATCGTCCCAAAATGTGGTCATTTCAGGTTTGAGTCTGCCTGCCCCTCCTAAATATGATGGAGGTTCAGATTGCTAAGCTTCTCATTACATGAAAGGGTCAGTAACTGTGAGGCCTACATCTCCAAGGTGCTCTCCGACCTCTGATTTGAGGCTTACTGCATGGCCTATATCTGACAGAATGCTCTGTTTGATGTTCCAGCATGTGTATAACTTCTCTATTCTTTGTTTGCCTTTCCTATAGGTTTGAGAAACTAGCACAAGGTTGTAAAAAGGACATGGACATCCTACAGCTTGCACGAGCGCAGGGAATGGATCCTCCAAGCCATCACTTTGAGGAAAGAACCTTTAAAATGATAAGGTGTGGAAAAACAAATGGATTTCTCAGGCAGGCTGAAATGAGTTTCCTGGTTCCTTGATCTTATTTAGGGGATTGTGGGCTTCAGCAAACTCAGGTGGCACCTAGGGTTAGGCTCAGCATTCCTGAAAGGACACTCAACAACAAAAAAAATACAAAGAAGTTGTTCTCTAACTTCTCTTCTGTTTTTTGTTTGTTTGTTTTGTTTTGTTTTCAAAATATCTCCAGCTTCATCTCTTGTATTCTGCTACTTTCTTCCTCTGTATTTCTCCATCAATCCTGTTGCCTTTGGGCTTTGTGGCATTTTTCACTATACCTGAGATGTTTGTACCTTGGTTTTGCTCTTTCCTTGCTCTTTTGTAATTTATTAAGATGATCTATGTAGGAGGGCACTATTGAGCAAGGTCTGACAAATACTAGTGGCATCCTGTTGTGACAGTGGATCAGGAGGTGGTGGGACACTGGGGCAAACACGTCTTTTTGTCTTTATTTTTCACAGGATATTTTCTGAGCTCAACAGCACAGAAATGCACCTTCTTATTGTCAGGGGGATAAACCTACCAGCTCCGCCAGGTATGTATTCAAAAGGGCATGTGGGCTTTTTCCTCTGAGTAGGTAAGGAAAGTAGTGGGGAATGAGATTTTTCTACCTTGAAGACCTCTTCAAGAGTCAAGACCTTTGTACCCAGCACTCATTAAAACACAATAACCAGGTTTCAGGCTCAAGCTCCCAAAAAACATTTAAACAGTATTTTAAAATCAAATGAAAACCCCAGAGGAATAAAGAGAATCTGGGTTCCATCTGGACACAGGGAAGAACTTTAAATTACCCTGGGTTCACTCATAACTGGGTCATAGTTTAAGTTTCATGTTATCTCCTGTTTTGTAATGAGTGCTTGCCTTAATTCTGCACCACCTTAATGACTGTTGACCCTTCAGTAGACAGGAGTTGCTCCTGCCAACATTACTGCTTTTAGTCCCTTGTTTCTGGGAGCTTGTAAACCATGTATGCTAGACTGTCTCAGGACTAACAGCAGCATTAAGAAAAGTAGCTGTTTTCCTTTGGGTGCCAGCTTCCTATGGATTTTGGTTTGACGGATGGGTTTCTCAGCTGTCAAGAGACAGGTCATGAGTCCTACTGAAAATCAGTTAAGTGCTCTTGAAAATCCTGCTCAGCATTACAGATGCAATGAAAATACCTGTACTGGCTGTTTGGATTGGCTGGTTGTTGTTCTCATTCAGGTGTATCACCAAGAGATTTGGATGCATTTGTGAAGTATGAATTTCAGTACCCGAGTGCGGTGAGTGTGTGTCCTGGCTCTTCTGTTCTTCTGTCCTCAGTCTGTGACCCTTGCTGCTGTATTGGCTTGTGAGCCCTTCGAGGAGGAAGTATAAGTTTTCTTGTAGAAAGGGAAAACACTTCTAGGCATACTGCCTGAATTTGTTTTTAAAACAGAAACTTTTTTTGAGAAACAGAACTGCTGAATCTGTTTCCTGCAGATTTGAGCTTTGCTGCACCTTTCTCTTGATGTTCTCCACACTTTAACACTGAGTGGTGTGGTGTCAACCAAACCTGAGGGCACGCAAACTCGTCACTAGGGGAGAGTGGCCACCTTAGATGTGATCTTCCTCCAAGTCCTGTTTCTTTAAGAAAACAAGCTTTGAAAGGCATTGCTTTTGGACATCTCTTACAGAAATGGATTGAAAAAGGTTAATCTTTGTCATCAAATAAATGCATGTGACTCCTGGTGATTTAATTAGCAAGTATATATGTGCATATCTGGAGAAAGCACTTAGGCCATACAAGTTTCTTTACCTTACTAATTAATACTTAGGTGTATGTATGTGCATGTATATGTGTGCATATATGTAAAAAATATGTATACATATATATTGCTTCTTTCCTTGAAACTCCCCAGTGTCATCCTGTTCCCTCACCTTTAAAAGCAGTCTGTGGTCTGAAAAATACTGAAACCATTGAGCTGAAGGGCTTCTAAAGAGGGCTGTCCAGTCTTACTATCAGCTGGGACTTCTGCGGCTTTCTCTGTAGGGCAAAAACAGTCTTTGCTCTTACAGGACTAATACTTAGCCCTGTGAGAGTGCAGAGCCTAGATTTTTACCTTCTCATAAATTTTGCAGCAATTCCACTAAAATAAATTCAATTACCTGTGGGGAAATTGGTGGCAGTCAGGTCAGGTTTGTGTAGGTTTGAGTTACGTGTGGCCTTAATGGGGGAGTCTGTCCTCCCCCATCCCCCCCGTTAGGGTGGCTGAAAACAGAATTGGTCTGTATGAGTAATTTTCTGGGAAATACATAAGAATCAGCATAGTTGCTTTTATTCTATTGTTCTTTGTTTTAAAAAAGCCAGATCTCTGCTACTTAGCCAACAGTCAAATACACCACCTTTCTCCTCCATAGCTGAAATCAGTTTTGCAAAGTAGCTGCAATAATTAGGTCATGTTGTCCTTGTTCAGTCCCCAGAGATTTAGTTTGTACTCTGCTTTAGGTTAAAAGTTAATTCATTTTGGTGGCAGATTGATTGTCAGGCAAAATAATAGTAGGGCAATTCCCTGAATGATTTGTGATGAATTCCTTGTGTAGCTTATTATTCCAACTAATGCAGAAGGAACAGAATTACTGTGTCATGGAACGTGTGCAGTTTATCATGTAGTTTTAAGAGCTGCAGTCAGTAACTTTATGATGATTGGATTGAATTGAGTGTGACCATGTAGCTTATCTGTGGCTCTTATATTTGATGTAATGTTTTGGCTTATTCTTTATCTAGTATTATACTTGTTACGACAATGAAATCCAAATATTTTAGTCTTGAATGTACCATGACTCTCTTATCATTCAGATAACCCCCTGAAGCCTCATATTTCTTGTATAGGTATAAAAAAGACCTGGTAATAAAAATGGTTACTACACTGTATTTTGAAACAATATCTGATGGCTTTATGTAATGTGTGTCTTTCTTAATAGGAGCAACCTCAAAAGAGTAAAACACCTGTAATTAACAATAACAATTCTCCAGGTTAGTACTTTTTCTGGGCGGAGGGAACAACATTGCACCTTAGGATTCACTGGAGAGTACAAGCTAGCCTCATACTGTGAATCAGGCCAGAGGGCCCCCCACCACCTTTTTTCCTCCTTTATTATAAAAGGGGTTGTTGGAGGGTGAAGTCCAGCTGTGTTGGCAATTTCTTCACCCTCATCCTAACACTGGTGGTAGTTACTGTGTTATGAATTAGTGAAATTACTGAGTTACCAGTCATGCTCCAGCTGTTGCTATCAACCCTGCTGGGAGATGGGCCAGATAAAAAATTTTCTTTATTAAATAAGTTAAATTATTAATTTTAATATCTCCATGGATCAGATGTTTTCCAGTCAGATTTTGTGTCCTGCGAGATTGCCAGTTCTGTCATGATTTTTGTTAATCAGCTAACATTTCTAAACCTGACAAAACATCATTGCAGAAATATATTTTTCTTTTCTTTAGACAATGTGTCTTGCAACCAGCTAAAATGCTTTTTGTGTCTTTTGAAAAATGCACCCTTGTACCTAGCCATTGAATACCAGTATTAGACTCATCATGCATTTTAGAATTAATCATCTTGTACTCCGAGTTTGGTTTGTTGCTATACTATTTTTTTCAATTTTTGCAGTAAGCAGCCATCTAGCATCAAACCAACTTTGAATTCAGTATCCAAATTGCTCGTTGTGAATTTATCTCAAAAGAGATATATATATCTTTCTCTTTCTCTCTCTTATCTTTCGAGTTTATATATTTTTTTTCTGTTAAGATTAGAAGTCCTGAAGCTCTGACTCATTCTGCACTTGCTGAGCAGTCACTTAGCTCCAGTGCTTTGGGTTCCCAGGCTGACAAGGAGAGATGAGTGTTCCTGGGTAGTACAGCAGATAAGTCACTGAATGTTAGTTGTACAATGTTGTGAGGCTTTCTGATAAAAAGGTATCCCATGGCACAGTCCTTCTCAAACTCATTAATTAAACTGATGTTAAAACAGTATTAGTTACATTATCAAAACGCCCCTTCCCAGTCATTCCAACCTTCCTATGCTTTTTCCTTATTTTGAACCTTTTTTCTGAGCCACAGACACTTTTAATTGCTTAAAGACCTAGAATCTCTAGTTTTGTCTCTCCAGTACCTTGCTGTCACCTCCTCGTGATGGCTTGGTTTTTCTGCACTTTAGTTTCTGTCCCTGTAAAGTGGGGATGACAGAGATTAACTATTGCACAGGGACGCTAACTTGTTAATGACTGAAATAACCTCCCGAGATGTGAAGTGTATTTCACAAATGGGCCAAACTGAGGTAAACAGAGGTCTAAGTACGTGCATGTTATACAGCACTGCACATAGTTTGACTTTCACAGCTTGCTTTCATTTTTCTATATCTTGACTGTAGAATATAACCAGTTGTTTAAATTGAACATCAACCGAAATCACAGAGGTTTCCGACGAGCAATTCGGTCCAAAGGAATTAAATTCGAAGTATTTCATAAAGGGTAAGTCCAGAGTTTGCTCCCCCCATATTGCTTCTCTAGTAACAGTTGAAAAGTGTTGTAGCTGAAATATATGAAGCACAATCTTGAGGCTAGCAATAAAGACTTGTCTAGTTCTCATGTCTGAGAACTCTTTTCAAAATGTACCTGAGCTCTCTATCTTCCCCTATAGGGGTGAAAAAAAGCAGTAGTTGAGTGGAGTTGGTTCATAACTGGCAGATCAGTTGAGGATTAGTGCGTTACATGGAATTGATGAGACTGGGTAGGCAATGATTCAGCTTCAAATTGTTTTGATTCTTATCCAATCTGGTTTTAGTCATCAGGACTAGAAGATTTAAATGTTATATGAGATAACTTTATAGAATAATGAAGTGCAAGTGGCAGCAAAGCATTAACAGCAGTAAAGCAGATGATAGATGATGGCGGAACTAGTGTTATGTTTTTGTACTTATCTTCATTCTGAGGGTCTTACAATATTTACCGAACACTGCTAGCAAACTGTTAGACTCCCCTCATCTTAGAGATCAAGATGATGAGATGGACGTTAACAGTTGGTAACGTTCAGGGAAATTGTCCTACATGTAGGCTCATTACTGATTTATTCAAAATGAGAATGGCCTGTGCTCACTAATACCCAAGTGGGTTGTGATCCGTGACATGGGTGAGATGTTAACCTGTTTTTGTCTCGGTGGCTCTGTGCGCTATTCTTTTTTTCTGTCACTGGGACATAGAGAAATGATCCATAGGTTCTCTGAGATGGTTTTCAAGTTGTAAAAGTTTTAATCTGTGAGCTAAAGTCCCATTGTTTTTACTCCAGATCTTCTATTTGCGTCTCTGTTGAAGGAAAAGCTGGTTTTCTTCCGCTTTATCAATCCTGACTGCTCCACTGCTCTGTTGTTCAAGATGTTGCTGTTAGAGATCCTGCCTGTTTTGTGTAGAACTGTTAAGTGTTTACATTTGTTTCAAACCTTTTTCCCTATCTTTTGCATACCATTGCACATATGGGGCATATCCTATTCTCTTATCAGCTGGAACTGTGCTTGTTTGTAGGATCTGAGCTCAGGCTTAAGCTTACTCATTGGGGAACACTCTCCGGTGACTCATGAGTTGTATGCCAGCTCCGGATTGTCCTTTGAAGCCTTTTCAAAGATTAGCAAAAAAAATCTCTGCGGGTTGTCTCTTTTCTGGTTCTGAGATACTAATTTTTTTGTTCTTAGAATAGGAATCTAACAAGTTAAATATATGCTAATTTCTGGATTGGGGGAGGGGAGAAGTTACCCTGGAAAATGACAACAGGGAAGGAGAAAAAGAAGAAATGCCCACTGATTGCCCTTGCCTGGCCATCTTCTCAGGACAGAACAGGGCTGCCGGTCCCCTGTACAGAGTGTTTATGCAAAGCCAGTAACATAATTGCAGAACACGCTTCCTGCCGTGGTATGTGACACCCAAGATACCAAAAAGGCCCAACTGCAACCCCCTTCACAGTGGTATTTCTACTGCCTTCATATGGCTTTTGCCTGTTGCAGTTGCTTGGTTTTTCTGCTTAACTGCAGCCCCGGAACTGAGGACACAGGAGAGGATTAAGTGGTCCAGGCTGCTTTCTAAAGACTGTCTGTTCCCTGTCTTTCTTCAGGACTACAGAATGGATAATACTTTCAGAAATGTGTGTAGGTGTTGTAGGTCTGGGGTCTCTGATAGGTCTTCAACCATCTCCTAAGAATTCTTTTCTCTCAGTGAGCAAAGGAGTCTTGTTTCAGGTCATATATATTAAATTTCAGTTTTAAAAACACTTAAAAGTGAAAACCCAGCAACATACTTTTCCAAAGGAAAAGTCTGTCCTTAAACCTCTCCTAAAAGCTTCTGAAGATAGAAGATTTCCCCAGAGCTGTTTCTGAAGCCATGGCCTAGAGCAAGCTCACATTCTTCACTGCAAACCCCCTGGAACTGATCAGGGATGAACCAGTCTTCATTGTTTCTTGAATTATAAAATGGGGAAAATGCTTTAAAAAAAACAAAAAAGCCAGAAGAATTTCTGATTCTCTTTTAAGTTTATGAACAAAATGTCCAACACGCTGCAGTACAATTATGTAATCCTGCTTCATTTTAAGGTGCTTGTGAAGTAGAGGAAGTACTTCTAGCGCGTAAGTTAATAATTTCTGAACTTTTTAAATGACTTTGTGAGTCTATTATAGTCTCATCAATGGAGAATACAGTCTCATTGTTAGAAGACTTTCTGTCGCCAAAATTGCTAGGCATCATCTTTGGAGGTGGTGCTACCAGCCCTTAAGGTAACTGTGACACTCTTTCTTCGCTACAGCAATTTGTGCTGAGATGGACAAATTGACAAATAAGAAGCAATTTGAAGAATTTAGTCTTTCAGCAACAGGTTTTTGGAACAGACGTACTTCCTAACAGTGACTCGCTGCGCGTTCCAGTGCATTCAGAGTAGTGGTCTGGCACTCGTTATCCCATCTAGAAGTGTCTGAGCTCCCTGCTGTGAGCTCGCTGCAGCCTGGGCTAATGGTACCAGACCATTGCCCTCCTAATCTATAAAGACTTAAGTGCTATATGAGCATTCCTGACCCTATTTCTGAACACGTAAGCCAGAAAGTGAGGTTGAAGTCTGAATGACAGGTTTCTTAACACTGTGGTTGATAACGAGCTGTTTGGAGAATACATGAATGAAGCCATCATGGAGGCAGTGGATGTGAGGAAGCAACCTTACTCCTTTTCCAGTCAGAGATTTTTAGATTCACGGATGTTCACTTGGATACCGTAGGCACTGGTGGCAGCATCAGGTCCATGTATTAATGTCCTGGTTACTGTTGCCATAGATGACATGATTGTGAGGCCCCATACAATAATATTCAGAGTTTTCATTGCACATGTCAAGTCTTGCTTGAAAATATCGTAATATCTTTAATGATAATAGGAAGAAGGGTGGATGTTTTGGGGTTGGGAGTTTGTTTGTTGGTTAGTTTGCTTGCTTGTTTTTTTTCCTAGACAGACTGGCATAAAAAAGACAGCTTCTGAATTCTTGGCAGATTGCCTGCCTAAAACATGACAGGCATGGCTGGTTGGCTTTCCTACCTCCAGAATCTCTAGATTTTAGTTGTTTATGAAACCTTCAGGAGACTGATTCAGGGAAATGCCTGGATGCAGGCAAAGAAATCCAGTGCTTTGAGTGAACACTTCTGTGGAATTAGTCTTATCTGTTGCCTTTTGGAGGAGTTTGTCTGGATAAGGATTGCACCACCTTGTCTCTGTTAAGGTAAAGATGGATCTCTTGCTGATAAAACTCTTAAATAGAAGTGACTGTAGCAGAGAAAAGTTGATTATAAAAATGCTCTGTGTTTAATTTCAGAAGACTAGAAATTCTAAAATGATAGTTCTTGACTGTTAAAACTACCAGTGTGAAGGGGAATCAAAACAATAGCTGGAATGAAATGTTCTTAATTGTTGAAATTGAGTGTTTTGATTTATCAGAATGAAACAGAATGATTCATGTGACTTTTTCCTAATAAATAGTTTGCCAAAACCAGCATGTGCCTGTGAAATGTTTGTTTTGATGAGAGTAGCCCTCCTTGATGCAGTGGTGGTGCAAATAGTGGTGGTGCAAATGACCTCTTAGCTTGCGTTCTCTTTAATGTTCTGAAAAACCTTACCCATTCAATTAAGGAAGTTTTTTTTCAAACAGGTCCTTTTTCAGAAGTGACAAGCAGGTGGGGACAGCACACTTAAAACTAGAAAAGCTGGAATCAGAATGTGAAGTTAGAGAGATCATTGAGGTATGTTTTCTGGGTGAGGTGTGTTCTTCTAGTAAGTAGTATTTGAACACAAAGGGAAAATGAATATTCGCATTGCATGAATGTGTCTGTATACAGGTGACAGTTTTGTATTGGATGAGTTTAATAAAGAATGGGCTGTTCTTTGTTGTATCATCTCTTGAAGCTAGTCTTAGCTGTGAGCGTTCTGGTACTGGGAACTTCCTGGGGACTGACAACTTCTTTGTCAGGACCAGAAATTCAGGTGATTCTCAAAAATATTTTTGTTGGTAGCTAACAGATCAAAAGGTTAAGTGAGGACTGACTGAGTGGATAGGGAACTGCCATAAGATCTAGCAGGAGATCACTAAGTGGAATCTTGAAAACAAAACAAAACAAACAAACAAACAAAAAAAACCACAAAACAAAACAAACAAAACAAAACAAAAAAAAAAAAACAAAACAAAAAAAAAAAACAAAAAACACCCTTGGGCTGCATCACAGACAAGGTGAGGACACTGCTGCCCTTGGCGTCCTCTGAGCTGCCCGTCGAGCCTGTTTGTCCTTTGGGGGCTTGGTGCACAGCAGGCAGAGGTCACGCAGCCGTTGGTGTGGCTGACTCGCATGGGTTGCGTGGGCAACCTGCACTGCTGAATTGTGAATCCGGGGAAGCACGTGGCTGCGACACGCCCAGCATTGCAGTCGCCTGCAGGTGATCTCTTGTCATCTTTTAGTCATGGGGAAATAGACAGTGGTTGCCTGAGGCACTATAGTTTGACATCGTCATTCGCATGTGCACTAACTGCTCTTCTTTTTGTGGTTCTTTCAGATTTTTGATGGCAGAAAGCCCACTGGAGGGAAACTGGAGGTCAAAGTGAGACTCAGGGAGCCCCTCAGTGGTCAAGATCTTCAAACAATTACAGAAAATTGGCTGGTCCTTGAACATTAGTTCCTATCTGAGGTATGAATACTGCGTCTAAAGATGGTCTGGCCAGAACTTGACTCGGCTACAGATAAACTCTGTTTGAAAAATGTCTTTTGTTGACATTGACCTAATTACATAGCTCTGGCTTTGATACTGTTCCTCTTCATATTTGTAGCGGTGAGTTGACATAATTTCAGAAATGAGGTTACAGAATCTCTGATTAGTTTGTATATCAAAGATGCTGTGTTACGGTCACTTGAAATACAGGGAGAGCTTCAAGCATCACCTTTATTTAGAATATTATTTAGAAAATAAATAAGATTGAAGAATCCTTTCTAGGAGGGAGGGTGCTTTCTGTCCATCCTTACTGTTAGCAAAAAACCTTTCAGAGTTAGCAAGGACCCTTCTTCCCCTACCAGAAGCTAGAGAAGGGCATTCATTTGTCCCATGAAAGCCTGCTTGACTTCATCTGAAAGGAAAGCTACAGGAGATAGGCTTTCTTCTGGATACTTGAGACTTCTGGGCTGGGAGAAACTGTACAGTTGCGTGCAGGCTACCTGAAGAACTGCGCCTGGTGCCTGCTCTGCTCTTACTGAGTAGAGAAGAGCTGTGTGCTGCCAAAGTGGCTGTATATTAGAAGGATGAAAAAGAGGTAGGCTCCCTCTTCTTGCCAAGTCTCTATGGAAACTGCTTGGTTTTGGAGCTCGTCTTCCTTTCTCATACTATGCTTTTTAGGTATCACAGATTCTTCCTTCTTAAAAAAATGAAAAGCAAATAAATACCAAAAATTCTGGTGGTTTTTTTTAAAGTGATTTTCTATATAAAGTTACTGAAGGGTAAGTTCCAGAAGTCCATCTGTCTGTGGAATTTCTAATTCAGCCTGCTTTTATGTTTGTGTCCAATGTTTGTAAGAAATTCAGATTAGCTGGACACAATCACTGATAGCCTGAAACTTAGGTCCTCGCTTCTCCTGCAGCTTATGTTCGTAAAACCACGGAGAGGACACCGACTCGCTAGGGACAGTCAGTTCTCCCTTTGGTGCGCGTGCAAACTGCCTGCAGTCATAGGGCATTATTGGCAGGGGTGCAACTGTGCTGATCACTTCTGAGCAGGTATTTATTGTACTGTGAGAGCATGTAGAACCCTCCTCTTGGACTGTGACCTTGCTATACCAGCACAGAACAAACCCCACCTTTTTTCATGGACAACAGATGATGTATAAATACAGAGTTTCTAGTAAGTAATCCCTCTTCCTTTGCTTGAGCTCCTGAAGTCTCTGTGCTCCCTCTTCCTTGGCATATTGTTTTCCTTTGCATTTATAAATGGCAGTTAAGCTAATGTTCATCAGCTTCATAGCAACAGCCCCCTTTTGCCACACCTTTGCTTCCAAATTGTGTTAGATTTTGCAGATTGAGAGTTCTTGTTTCAACACACCAGTCTGAATTTGTAGCACCAGAGGGACCGTTTGTCTCGCGATATCTTCCTCACAGCCAAGGAGGTCAGCGAGCTGCCCGTGAGCTTCAGTGGGGCTGTGAGGGACACGTTTGATGGCCGTGACTGAAGTAACAACCTGGCCTTGTGCTGTGACTGGACACCTAAGCTCTCGTGATTGAAAATGCTTAATCATTTTGCTCCATTGATTTTTCTAGTTGACCATCCAGAAAATTCATGTCAGCATTTTACATATAATATGACCTTGAATTGTGAACATCTGTTAAGTACTGCATCAAGTAATTTTGTTGTTGTTTGTTTTCCCCAGATCCATCGGAATGGTAAAAGATGTGGGATGAGCGTATGTAGAAAGATGCTGCTAGCTGCGAGCACCAAAGATGTTAAATGAATGCACTACTGAACCTAATGTCTATTTTAGTAACAGCCATAGTGCTTATTAATAACTTTAAGGCAAAATGTAAGACGCTGGGAATTTGCTGCTGCAGGGGATTGTTACTAGTCTACACAAAATAGACAGAATTGCCTTAACGTGGGACTACTGATGTAGCACCAGGACGAATGTTCCATTAACTATGCATAGTGGTATGTGGAAAGTTTAGCCCCTTAAAAATTCCCTGAGGCAGTGCAGAAAATTTTCAGTCAAGTCACAGGTAAGACCTTTACTAGAATTAATTTTTTCAAGTGTACACGCAGCCAATGTGGTACAGTGAACACTCTGCTACCGCTTTTTCTCTTCTCTCTTACCAAGGCCTGTTTGGTTTTTTTGTGTTTCCTAAAATAGAGGAGAACTGAGACAGCAACCTCATGGCACCATGTCCCTTCTCTGTGCATGCCATTGTAACGTGAAGTTCAATGGGATGTTGCCTTTCAGAAGGAAAGAATGCAAGACTTCTTAGCAGCAGGTGTTTACAGCTCTGCAGTGTTGTTCTGGCTACCAGTTGTCTGCCATGCTTGCTGCACCGCTTGTTCTGTGCAGCCTCGGTACTGTGCCTTCATCCTTTTTCTTTTTTTTTTAATTTAAATAAGGAGGGGGGAAAAAAAGTACGCTAGAGACTGCTGCATCCCAAATGTTCCTTGTATTTTTACAAAAATAGGCTTTTACCGTTCTTCCAGGTGATGGGGAAAATAGCCACTCTTTGTCATGTAGAAAACTGGATTATGACTCTTTTCAGGAATGCTTTTGATCCACAGCATACAAAAAATGGTACCAAATACATTTGTGTTTTTAAATCTCTGTGAGCTAAGAGAAACGACTGATCTCAGAGGAGAGGCTGTCTCTGCACTGGGGAGTTGGAGCGCTCCTGCACCAGCTGCTTAGGTCAGGCCAGTTTGTAGACAGAAAAGAGTCCAGACAAGTAAGGCAGCGCTGCCTGTGTCTTCCTGAGCAGATGAAGACAATACAGTGTTTAGTTTTTAATTTCAATAAATTTAATATACAAAACTACATGTTGAAAATAAAAATATAATATGCAGTTTTTTGCAGTGTTAACTAACTGAATTTTAAAAGTACATTTTTTTTTCTAAAACAAGTACTCATTTCTTAACAACATGGTAATTAAGGTCATTTAAAAGGCTATGGTTGAAGCAAACATGTCAGTCACCAGTTGATAGTGTTTTGCACAAACATAATCAAAACCTAAAAGATTTTTGGGGCAAAGGAAGAGAAGATAAAGATTTTCACCTCTTTTACCGCATTATTAAGCGTAACAATGCAACTAAAGTAACTGGAAAGCTGCTGCTGTGGCAAAGCTGGAGTGCAGGCTCTAGAAGGAAGATGCTTACTTAGTTCATGGAATGCTCTTCCAGATACTGAATCTTGCCTACACGGCGTAGTGCTGCGCTGTGTCCCAAAGTGTGCAAAAACAGCCTGCAGAGGGGAGTCTGAAAGTAACCTTGGTCCTGCTCTGCTGCAAAAATACATAGGAAGGCTAGTGATTGTGTAACAGCTTAAGGTTTGTCGTTCGTGAAACATGAAGTAAGCTGCATTCAGCCAGCCACCTCTTCCCAAATGCCAGAGGTAAGGTTTCACCTTGCTGCAACACTTACCCCATTCAGTTGCAGTAGGGTGCTACCTCGTGCTGGCCAGCTTTTATCTCTGGAGTTGGACCTTAGTCCTCTCACCTGCCTTCTCCAGATGCTGGGTGGTGACAGCTGCAACTTGCAATATTGGATTTGTCAAACTTTTTTTTAAAAAAGCAGTAGCCATTTATTCACAAATGCAGTCTGTACGTATACTGTGCTGTCTTTACATAAAATACATTGCTATGTGTACGGTTACCTTTTCCTTTGCCCAGCTAATGCTGCATGTTTGTTTAAAAAAATATAGCATCAGTCTCACAGTAGCCTTGCACTTCCCTTTATATGTGAAAGGATGCCTGCGTTACGTACAGCAAAACCAAAGTAATCCCTGCTGCATCCCCCAGAACTGACTGCGAGCAGGGACCATGCCATGTCTGAGATACTGCATTCACCGTAAATTAGCCCCTCTCTTCCCAAGTTAACTTTCTGTATAGACAGGAGGAGGAACATTTGCCCCCCTTCCTGGGGGGGAAAGGACTCAAAACAGCTGCTCTGCATGGCTATGGCTAAACAAACCAAGCCCCTTCTGCTTCCAGCTCTTTCTGCTGGTTAGCAGCTTTCCATGAGGACAATACGCAGGTGGAACCACGTTTCCTCTGGCTGATTCTCAATTCCAGCTTTGCAATGTGGTGGCAGCAGAGGGGAGCCACTGCTTTCCTTACTTGAGCCCTCTCAGAGGTGAGACCGAGAGCACTGGGCCAAGTGCAAGTGTTCAGAGCTGACCAGAAAGCCTTTTTCAGCAGAACATGCAAAAACAGCCACTCTATACTTTTTTCACAGGTAAGCTTTTACATGGTGCTGCTAATATGAAGTGCAAGCTGTCTTGTATTACGTGACACTAGCGTTTCACTACAGCATACAGCAAGGAGGAGACTTAAAGCTGCCCTGGGTTTTACTTTTCTTTAAAAAGCGGGACCTACTGGGGAAGAGGAATGAGATATAACTGCACTTTAGGGCTAATATTTCCTCTGCTTCATACAGATTTGTAAACAAAGTACAGAATAGCAGAGTTGTTCTAGGAGATATTATAGAAATCTGCTGAGGTGATGGGTTTTTATAGTAAATAGAGGAAAATAAGTAAACTAGCCTATTACACACACAAAACTGCAGTTTACATAATACCGCTTTGAGAGATGCCTGCCCTTCTGCTCATTTGGACACATACACAAATGTAGTTATGGCTAGGTAATCTTTCCATATCTCTCAAGGGCTACTCCAAACATATTTCAACCAATAATCTGGTCAAAATAATGTAAACGTTACTTTTTAATGTCTACAGAATAACCAAACACGGCATTATGATGAGGTCAGAATGGAGGTCTTGATTGTTGTTTCTTACATGTCCATCTACAAACAGTACAAGATTGGAGTTTCACTTTTTATTTACGCCCCAGTGATCTTTGCACTCGTTTGAGCATTTAGAGTACATGACTGTAAGTCTTTAAACATAAGCATTTTTCTAAACGGTAACAGAAGTGTATTAGCTGCAAGGATAGCATAGCCATGTTGTAGTATAGAAGCTGCCCTGATCCTCTGTTTGTTGACAATGCATAGAAGATTTAGAATTATGGAACAACTGTCCCTCCCACCCCCCCATAGTGTTAACAAAAGCTTAATTTTCCAGTTTTAAAGTGCAAATGATTCAGATACAACTGCTGCTGGAACAGGTCTGAACAGAAAATGAAGTCCTCTTATGAGATGTTCTCCAGAATATAAAAGATGAGCTCCATTATGACTGGACCCTCGCTCAACTGACATGCCCCTCCATGAATCACTGGAACTAAGGCACTGTCCAGGTCATTCATGTACTGAGAGGGCAGCGGCTGTCCGTTACTCCCAGCTTGATAACCAACCTAAAAAATACAAAGGAAGAGGGGGTTTACAGAGGATAGGGCACCAGGCCATGATTCAGTGGGCAGGAGGCAAAGCACTGTGCAGGAGGAGGAGCTTTGTGAGGCACCCTGGCCTCTGCCTGGAGAAGTTGGGCACTTGAACAGGCTGTGATGGGCACTAAGGTGGCTTTTCCACTTGTTTTTCTTCTTCTCTTTGTTCCCGGTGGCTGCCTAGACAAAAGTTGCCTCTTTCTTTCTACTGCTTTGTCAAAGCAGATCTTTCAGATCAGCAGGGAC
>NW_010548194.1:37077-42092 GCF_000687285.1 Phaethon lepturus
CACCCTGCATTATCAGATTAAGCCATGCAGTATTTAAAAGCTAGGTGATGCCAGAACATGTCCGCGGCAAGGCCAACCATCCTGCCAGGACACCCTTATCTCTGCTTGGAGCTGCTGCTGTAGAGCACTCTGGTGGGGACCTTCCATCTGTGCAATGTCATCTTTTAAGAACAGCCGTGCTTATGGACAATGTTGTATGCTCCCCCAAGAACACAAGCCTGTCTGTAACTTACAGTGAAAAGGCAAATTTAGAGCCTCCTCTGAGCCTGGGGCAGAGCTGTTCACAGGTCTCTTGACTACAGAGCAGGTGCTGCTAGTGGCCTGTGGGGGTCAAGCCTGGTGTTAATTCAGGCTGGGCACTAGTGTTCTGATTTTAACAGATGGCCTGAAACATCAAACAACAGTCAGCACTACTAGCTTAGCATCTGATATTGGTACTTCTTCAACCAAGAGAATGGTTGAAGTGTTCTGTTCCCTTTTTGGGGAACAAAACCCCAAAACTATTCAAGACTTACTTGATCCGAGTCAAGTGTAACGCGCAGGCCTAGCTTTGTCATTCCATCTTCTTTCAACAATTTAAGATGAGGACAGAGCGCTAAACAGAAAGCCTTTGCAACGTTTTCAGTCAGTCTGCTGTGATCAGCTGGGTCACTCAGACCATTATGTTGCTCATCATTTTCTAGGAAAAACACCTGAAGGAAAGAATTAACACAAGACACAACACTTGGCTTTTCTAGAAAATAAGGTTACTGAGGTGCCATTTAAACTTCTTACAAATGAAGACTTAAAGGAGAGCCACTGGGGGTAGACCAGCAAAGGACTCTTGAAGACAAGCCACCTTAGGGGGGAAAAAATAATAAAAAAAGAGATTTAAATAATCGTGTTCTCAAAAACCTTTCAGTTCTGGTCAAAAGCCTCATTATAGAAATTCACTCTGTTTTCCACATAGTTTTTAATAAAAACCTGCTTTTAAACAGATGTTAAGTTTAGAAAATTCACATTTTTAGTAGAAGCCATCTTAGCCTGAAGATTTGTACTACTGTTGTCACTGAACTTGTCTCTCCTGAGCCCAAGTGACCTGGGGGAAAAAAGGATTAGGAGGGTAGCAAGCTGCAGAATAACACAGTTCCTCCTGGGCAGGTTAAGTGAAACGCTTGAAGAAATCTTTTAACATTAGCGTTTGTGTGCTGGCAGAGTCACAGCTAACATCAGCTATGCAAGCTGTTTCTGCAAGTGATTTATGCCATAGCACTTCAACTTGCAACATTTTAGAGAAGGTGGCTCAAAAGAACATTTTTTTAAAAAATAGTTACTAAGATTTGTGTCTGCTTAAAAAGGTAGTTTTTAACACAAATGCAGATGAAACCAACTGTTACCTTAGGTAACAACATAAGCAAGTATTTTTCTGTTTTCCCCCACGTTCAACAACCGTATGGGAGAAGAGGTGGCCAGCGCAGAGTAGGCTGTAGAGGTTGGCTGCGGTAGCAGCCTGAGCTGTGCGTCGCGGTAGGGTATTTTCTTCCACACAATCCTATATCGACTCTGTCCTTGCAGGTAGGAAAGGTAATACAGGTTTTTCTGAAGAATCTGCTGCTCTAATTTTGGCCAGTGGGAGGAGCAGGTCGAAGGAAGACCAGGCAGTAGCTACAATCCCAAAATGCCAAGCGTTGGTTTACATGCAGCTCCAGCTGACTGACTCACCTCTGTCCACCGAATGACCTTTCCGTTTGCCTTGTACTCCGAGCCGTGAAATATCTTCACGCTTGTTATAGATTCCATTGATTTGCCATCGATAGGGCTTACAACGCTGTAAGAGGGAGGGAAAAGGGTAAGCGCCGGCTTAGCAGAAGACATGAGCTGAACAGAGACCACTGCAAGAGAGAACTACATGGGATCGAAGGGCAGCTCCTCTGCTACTCCTGAACGCTCCCAACTGCCTCGCTGCAGGTTTTTTCGTCACTGGGCGTTCTGCAGTTTGAACTGCTGCTGCACAGCAGCTTACCACATCAGCTTAATGGGACATAGACCACAATTAGTCTCAGAATGGAAATGCCCAAAGGCTTCTCTCGGGGTTCCAAAACCAGTGATCTTGAATGCAACTGCTAATTGTGACGATGGTGCTGAGCCTGGAGCTTCACAGTGAGCAGCCCTTCTGGAATGGGCTCGTTCAGGGCTGGGCAGGAGGGAAAAGCCGAGGGGCAGCGTGCTCCCTGCTGTCCCCTGCAGCCCCAGCCTCTGACACCCAGCCTGGTCAATACACACAAACCAGAGCAGGAAGGACCTTCCTGCAGGTTTTCAACAAAGCTTCGCACCAGAGCGGAGATCTCGTAAGCTGCTAACACAGCAATGAGGCGTTTCATACAGATTTGATTTATTCATTTGTAACCTCAGTGTAGGCCAGCAATACCTGAAACACTACGCACACAGCCCAGAATTTAATTACAGAACCCAAGACTGACCCAGAGAGCTGAAACTACAGAAATACCCTTCTTTTTAGATGCTGATTCCTTAAACTTGATTGTACCCATCACAACAGCACTTTACTGCCGTAAATACTTAAACTGCCATATACACCTTTGTTTTGGCTTAACAATCAAGAGCCCAAATACACCGCCGATGTTCAGCAACTTTATTTCCAGCGCCAATTAATGCAAACTTAGCACCAAGAGAGCAAAGTGACCACAATATGCAGGGTTCAGCACTGAGCACTGGAGACAGATTAGCTGTTTCCAATAACTGGATATTAGCAATGGCAAAAAAATCCATAACACTGACAACTTTCTAAATTGATGCCCCAAAGCTCTGGTGTCTCAATTCCATTTTCATAACATTTAATTGCAGCTTATCACTCAAAACAGAGACACAGACTTATAATTCCTATTGATTTCAAGACTCATGCACCTAATTAAGATCAATTAAAATTTTTAACAAATACAGTCAGTCACCGTTTAATGTCAAGCAATTGCTCCTCTACTTACCCCTTACTGAAGTTTTTATCATCTTCTACCCACTGAATATGAACGTGTTCCTGAGGATCTTCAGCATCTACTTTGCCGCAAGTGATGGTGAAGTCTTTCATCTCCCTCAAGGCCTGCCTCAAGGAGTCCATATTCTCAGCAGTTATCTGGACCATTACTCCATCTAGGGAACCAAGAAATCCTCATAAGCCAAGATAAGCACACTGAACAGAGCCTATACAAAAAAGAAAGAAACAACCTTCCTCTTTTTCTAACAGAAAGGTTAAACATCTATTTTAAAGAGTCAGGGGCAGCAACACTACGTAAAACCATTTCTGAACTCTCAGATTCCTAAAACGAAGCACTGATGAGCGTTACCTAGGGAAACCACAAGGATAATGTGACGTCCATCTACCAGGTAAAGCCAGCTGTAGCAATGGCTGCATTAGTTTGCCTCAAAACTTGACCCCTGCTCGAGGCTACCCTCAGCTACCCTGTGTGACCCCCCTCCATTCAGCTACCACCTCCATAGGCACTGGAAGCAGCACTCCAGCGGTGACAGTTTTGGGAAGTCAAAGCTTGCCTGACATGGCAACAGGTAGAGACTTTGGATTGGATCAGTCTAAATTACTTAGGAACGATACACTTCACCAGTGTACAGACTCCTTGCCTGAATCCACCTGTACCTCTGTCTTGCACTAAACCACATATTTAGACACAGAAAAGAGTGTAATGACCTACTTATACTGACTGACAGTCAGATGGCTGCTTTTCAGCCCTGGCTGACCACTCGCCCATGGACTGCACACTCGTACAGCTGCAAGCTCTCAAGTTGGAGCAGCTTAAGGAGTTCCCGCTTGTCAGTGGAGCTGTGCTGACTGACTGCACACATGGGCTTCTTGCATACCTCACCACAAACTGTAAGGAGCACACTTAAAACACTACTGTCTGCACTGTCACATCTGTGGTGAGGTTAAACTACGAAGTTCTGTAGCTCAGGTAACAAGCAATTACAGCTTTCAATCAGTCTACACAGTCGTCATTTACTTCTGTGACATGACAACTGGTAACAGAAGAACAAAGCAAATCAGACAGGTTAACAGCTCAACAGTCTTGACTTTCCATGTTCTCATCTGCCCACATACAAGCATATAAACAATGCACGTTCATAATCTTACATAATGCAGAGCTATCTGGGAATGGGGGAAGTTCTTCAGGGCTTCCTCTCCTGGTCGGTGGATTACACATTCCGTATTTCTTAGGCTCACAATTTCCTCACTCAACCCAAACCAGTAAACTGATCACAGGCTCACAAGCCAGGCATTTCATATTGTACCCTCATTTTCTCGTGTCCCTGTTGTAGGGCATCTGGGCAAGTTCCTCCTCATTAAAGGAAACGGGGATTTTTGGCTAAAAAGTAGGATAAAGCTGAAGCAGCAGCATGATTCGAATGCGCAAGGCGTAACAGCAGAGCCCTGAAAACTACGGCACTGAGCTGTGTTAAAAAGGAAGCAGCGTGTTTTAAGCAAGCAGTTCAGTTCTTACCTTCTACTATACTGGATTTGGCAAGGTAGCCTGAAGAGGGTTTTAAAGCTCCACTGAACACAAAGAAGCTGGCACCAGTCACTGCAACAACAACAGGAGTGATTTAGTGAGGCTTTCGTTAACACAATGAATCAGGTATCACAGCTCTGTCGTCCAGAGAGGTGATTAATCTAAATCAGGACAAGTACTGCTTAGAATTACAGTGAGTTTAATGCACATCACAGGCTTGGATATGGAAGGGCAAATCACCCAGTTATTTTCTAAACCAGACAACAGTTTTTGTCAACCTTAATAAATGCTCATAATTTCATCACTCTTCCTCTCCCCATACAGACCTCAGGACTACTAATTTAGGGTAGCCAAGAACATAATCCACACAGCTGGAGAAGGTTGTGAGTGAGCTGTTTATGGATCACACTGTAACATCAACCCACTGGCAAAGCCACAGCTCAAACCCACCTGATTTAAAGTAAAGTTCCCTTTAATGAGCACTAAGCATCATGAAATTCCTGC
>NW_010548194.1:42123-97108 GCF_000687285.1 Phaethon lepturus
ATACGTAAAATCAGTCAGGTAAAACCATCAGTCCTGAGTGACATCCCATGCGAATATACTCACTGGAGTGACTGGGGATACTTGCAAAATATCAAAGTTGGCCTCTGTCTTGCTTGTTCTCATTTGGACATAGTATAAATGTCTTTGCCAGAAATTTTTCCCAAAACCACTAACATTTAAATTCTCAGCACACTGCTGCTGCAGCCTTTTGGCCTACTCTAACAAAAATAAAGCCTGGAAATTCGATGGTCTAACTGATGTGAATGCGAGGAGTTTCTTTAAGATGCATTATTAAAATGCTGCTATTGTTGGTTATTCCTATTTACCTTTCTCTCATACTAAACCTAATCTTCCTCCTTTCACATAGTATAGGTCAAGCACAGGCAACCACAACCTCACCTGTAGTCTCCCAGTAATGCCAAAGACGGCTCTCATCATTAATGTAGAGATGTTGCCTAAGCCAGTCACTGCACTGCGACCTCTGGAGCACCGCAAGTCCTGAGCTGTGTTGTGCAAGCAGTATTACCATATTTACAAGGGAACAAGCTGTTACGTGCTTTATTTTATGTCTGCTTGATCTATGAAGTTGCTAGAATACCTCTCAGACAAATTCAGAGCGGCACCACTGACCTAGAGAAGTGTGATGTGGACTGTACTCGGGACGCAAACTGCAGTGTGCCCCCCCGACATGGGAGATCACGGATCTGCAAGCGGAATAAAACACCAAGGGGGAAAAGGGCAGATAGAGCAACATGTTACTACTCCTTGTCTTGCACGTCTGACCCATTCACAAAGCCACGTGCTGGGGCGGCAACACAAACGGCAAAGAAGTCGTGCAGAGCGTCGAGAGGGAGCGGCCTCCTCACGAACCCCCGTTCTCACCCTTCCTCGGCTGATTGTGGATGCTGATGGCCTGCGTCTGGTAATTCCCGTCATCATTCTGAACGCACACCAGATGCGAGTCCGCTTTCTCATTGAAGCATGCTCCCCCTGCTAGAACATGCTCGTTGGATTTGTTCATGGCTTTCATCATCTGCAAACAAAAAGGTTTACCATTTCTACACTGTTCATCAAGCGCTACCATAAATAGGTGATTCTTGGAACAGTTCAACGGGACAGAGCAAGCTTCTCAACAAGTGCTCCTGTTCTCATGTCAGATCTTAGCACTCAGAACCATAAACTGCTTTTGAAAAAAGGGTTCAGGTCTTATATCATCTAGATACTTTGAAGTGCCACCTTTTATGTAATTAAGATAAATGGTATAAGGGATAGCTGAGCTATAATAGGTTGCAAAAGCCATTATCTCTATCTGTTTTAAAAAAATAAATTCCCAGGGAAAAAAATTAGAAAAATATCGATAGGAAATATCTGGCTTGTTTACACAACTACAGTTGCTTATGACAGAAATCATAAATGCCTCCACAGTTGAGTGCTAGACTGCACTCAAGACTTGTGGCATTTAATCCTGGCTCAGCCATGACCTGACACCAAAGCTTTCATGTCTCTGTGCTTCACCTGCATGAGTTGGTGAAATGTGGTACAATGTTCCCAATTTGAAGACTTTTAAAAAAGATCCGAATCACAGACATCCAGAAATAATTTTAATTCTCTGCAAAGGAGGCCTCCAAAAAGCATCCAAAAAACATCTGTGATATATCTGCACTTCAGTTTTGCTGATTAACATCTAAACATACACCTAGTTACACGACTTGCCAAAATATTCTTGTAAATTATAGAGCTTCTTTCCTTTTCTCCTCTCTTTAGGCCCAGACTACAAGATTTTTGATCCAAAAGAAAACTGAGGGAGTCCTCTACCTCTGGAATTTGCTTCAAAACCAAGGATTATATGTTTGCTTAAAAGAAAAAAGGGCAAATTAAATTACAACCTCCCCCCAGTGAAAACCCTGATGAGAAGGAAAACGCTGAATTATCTGACATCCCTTAACAGTACTCATACTCCCATCCTCTGCTTCCTGTAGCTTATAAGCATGCACGCTACACACAACA
This sequence comes from Phaethon lepturus, assembly GCF_000687285.1. Classification (NCBI taxonomy): domain Eukaryota; kingdom Metazoa; phylum Chordata; class Aves; order Phaethontiformes; family Phaethontidae; genus Phaethon; species Phaethon lepturus. Next base: position 44,131 of record NW_010548194.1, read on the forward strand.
CATTTGTCTCTCTCAGTCTAACATAAAACCTTAATTATAGTGTCAGGAACATTAGCTGATGCTCACTATTGACAAATGTGCACAGGTGTAATGTTTGGGGAGGAAACTTAATTAAGATTTCGCATCAGACAACAGTGCATTTCATTATCTAGTTTATCATGTCATGTTTAGCTCAACAGCAGCCATCTTTATGGAGCCCAGTAGTTGCCTTTAGCATAAGGAGAAACAACTGGACATGGCAACTGTGCTTTGTATCAAGGCAACCATGAAAAAAATGAGAGTCACCTTTGCTGAGGGACTAAACAGGCAACTAACCATCACTATAAGGTGTAGAAAAGTTAAATAATTTTGATAAAAATACATATTTAATAGAAAAAACGATATATTATGTTTAATTTGTTGATTACAGTCTGAATTCTCCACGTTTAATCTGTGCATGAGATTTGAAATTAGGTTTTTCACTTTGTAGATAGTTTGAGTGACACACTTTTCTAATACTGCTTTACATGGGGGAAAAAGTAAAGGTCTTGTGGTTTAATTAACCTTAATTCCAACTGAACTCAGATGAAAAATTTCTAGTAATTCAACCTTTCAACTGGACTGCAAGCAATACTGTTGAATAAATAACACTGTCTCCATTTAAAACGTTGAATCCTCGCTTCACGCTGGAAAGAGAACCCAAGCATGATGCAGAGATTTTGTAAGCTGCGTAACACAGGAATTTCCTCACAGTCCAGCTTAGCGCAATGTCTAACACGCAACTGAAGCCATCGCAGTTGCAAACGCCAGGCACAGCTAACGCTTACTAAACTGGATCTTGCGTGCCAATCAGTATTTAATTCACACAAACTTTACTGACCTTTTCCGTTTTCTCACAACTGCATCAAGAATTAATACACCTTTTAACACTCTATCTTCTTGCTTCATCCGTTTAGTCTTTTTCAAACTTCACATAAGAACACTTTTTCCTTTTTTTAAAGTTTATTCCTTTATTCTCACTGTTATTTTACTCAAATGCTTCCTTGCAGGGAAATTCTCTCTTGAGATAAAGCTGTATTCTGCTCTGATATTACAAAAACTTTTACAAATACCATTTCCCCCAGGAGCTTTGCTCTCACCCCAACTGCTGGTTGGTTTCAAAATACCCAGTTACCCTCTCCTCTCCAGACAGAACATGGAATCAATCACCTTCTCCATTGCTCTTCGTTATTGTTCACATACCTTCTCACCCAGCTTTCTCAACAGCAGTAAATCCTAAAGATGCTGACTAATTCTCTCACACTGGAATTCAAGTATAAAATTTAGATGTTGAGAGAAATTTTGCATAAAATAAACAGCAATCCAACCAATACTAAAAAAAGCTTTGAGTATGCACACACAACATAGATGAGAAAAGCTAACGCACTTTTTCCTCCTAGCTTACCTCAAATGTAAAGTTTGTCAACTTACTTGCTCAAATCAAACCAGTATTACACTTTATATGTAAACAGTTAAAAAACCTGAAGAAAAAGAGTTTAGTAAGAGTTTAACTAATAGTAAATTGAATTGCATTCTTCCCGTGGAGCCACTGTCACTCACTTTCAAAAGATGTGTGCATCATGCATTTATCAGTTGCTTTTGTGGCTGTTTTCCTTAGTGGTAGTGAATAAAATAAAATTCATTTCAATCTCAGGTCCTCCAACAAGAGAGAAATTGTACACAAATGTATTTCTTATTAGCATTACCTCATTATATCTGTTGCTAGGAATTTTGATGCTGGTTTTTCTGACTTCCATATCAACCACTAAACCTTGGACCACAGGCAGTGTGTACTGGTAATTTCTGAAGTCCTGGTAATTAAAACAAGTTTTTAAAAGTTAGGTATGACGATCATCATTAACACTGTAGGTTTCATAACTATCCTAACGACTACTAGTTAGCCCATTAAAATAATTCTAATCAGTGACTGAAAGGCAGGGAGAGATGGAGACATCACAGCTTGTAACCTACATAATCGAAGTACGCAAATGAAAAAACATCATCATGACTGTTAGTCATTTCACTGATTTTCTTACATAAAAATTAATATTCTCCAGCCTTGAATGTCATCACTGTATGTAAGAAAACTTGCTCTCCATGTTCTGTTACATTACTGGATTAGTTTTTCTAGCAGTGAGATTAAGTCACGCATCAAAGAGAATTTTCTATATTGAAAGTATTAGCAAAGTAGGAAGAGCTAATAACTTCGCCTCAGTTGAAGAGCTGGGTAATCAGAGAGCTGTGACTGCACACTGTGATGACCTAGCACTTCTGAGGAAGGAATCTGAGCAACTAATGCACTCGTTCCAAGATCCAAACACTCTCAGGTGGCCAAGTTTTGGATGTTGATTTGGGTACCTTGTTACAATTCACTGTGTTGTTGAAAGCTAACATCCACTATCAGTAACAGCAGGTAAATTCACCCAGAAGCCCACTATTTCCTCCTGTCATCTTCTAAGCGTACCAGCTACTATATGCAACAGGAGTACAGTTCTCCCCACATTGATCCATTCACACGGATGCAACATGAAAACTCGGTCTCAGCACTTACTGCAAGAAGGTTCATAATCGTGTGTCCCGTCTCTCCAAACAAAGGCTTACGAAATCTGACACTAAAAAGTGGGCATGGATAAACTAGGGTAAAATAAAACAGAAACAGTCAGTCAGATTGAAATTTACATACTGCGATTCTGCAAAAACAGACTCACATACAATCTCCTCAATTGAATATGGTAAGCAGCAGCAGAAGAAGAGACTGGAAAAAGCAGAGTTTAAAAAGCAAAAGGGAAGAAGGGTTTAACATTATAATGCACCTTACACATGTCTCATGGCTCCTTGCCCACCATGCTAGAAACAATAAGAAGAATTATATGGAATGCTTACAAGTGCCACACTGCAAGACTGAACCTAGCAATCTGGACACTGATGGCAAAGATGACCTTTCTAAATGCTTTTGTCAGGCTATTTCTTGGAAATGGCTTCTTCCTTTTTTATGACCATCCTGCTGCTCTCCACTACAGCATCATAAGCCTTTAGCTTCTGTGGCTGACATGTGACATTCAAGTGATAATACAGATGATTTCATTTTCTGGTTTCAGGATTTCATAAGAATGTGGCAAATTCTCTACAGGAATATGTCAAAAACAATTAAAAGGACATTTATGGTATGTCAGCAATGCAAAATACCTGCATTCCTTTGCTGCCTTAACCATACTTGTAAAACATCTGTGATGCAATTCAAAGTGTAGTGTATGGATCTGGCTGCATTACATTATGTTGCAGCAAAAGCCGTAACAGTGCTTGAAACATGACTCATGCAGTAATGCATAATGCCAAGGTTTTCTACATGCGTGTTTGAAGGAAGATTCCTAAACTATTCTCAGGCAAACACTCAGTCTGATTTCCCAAAATGCCGCACATCATCACAGTTCCCAGTGTAGTCAGAAGCAGCCTCAAAATGCTCAGCAGGTTTGAATAACATCATCATGATTTTCCTTCTGCACACTGATGCAATATCTGCATCACAGCTCCTACACAAGCACTGTACAGCTGACCAACTCGTGCACAGTGTCCTGAGGCACGAAGAAGTGCTGAATTTCCCATGTCTGCCACCCTGGCTGCATACAGCAGCTCAGCTACGTCCCAGATGCACTGAATTCCCTGAGCTTGAGCTGTACGGTTGATCTGCGGATGCTCAGCCGACGTTTTCTGGACATCTGGCAACCCAGAATGACTCCTGCACCTGATCTGCTGCACATCAAGCAGTACTGGACAAATGGCCAAAATCTGACAATACCACCAGAAAAAGAGATGTATCCCAGGAAACCTGGGACACAACTGCAGCGCCTTTGAGGAAGTGACCTGCAGTCACAACTGTCACAGCACAAGTGAATATACCTAAATCCAAACCACAGCTATAGAAGTGATTCAAATCCTGCTTCCCAACATACTCAGAACAGGTACTTCTGTTTGTCAATATCACAACATTTGTTTCTGTGGTCAAATACAAATGTCACATCCAAAATATCAGCATCTATCTTTGTTTTTCTAAATGTCAAGGGAATAAATGCATACCTAAAAAACTCATGGATACACACAAAAACTTACACACCTTTAACACTAATGTTGCTTCAGACAAGTTTAACCTATAGTCCTCATCCTCAGATGGCAAATTTTGAAGATTTTCCTCTCCAGTAACATTGAGAATTTTTCATAAAATACCTATGTTCCCTAAACATCACAAATTAAATTTACAAATTCCTATAAAGCATACTCTAAAACTTATTTTATTAAAAAAGTTCTGAAAAAGGTTTGAAAAAAATTAACAACAGATCATTTTCATAGTAATTCAGATTTAATGTGCCTATTAAAACAGCAGATAAGCAAGACACCAAATTTCTGGCCCATCATGGTAGACAGACTTCCAATAATCTCTTTGCTCCAGCGATGGCAAGTGTCTTTTTCAAAAGACTTTATCCTAACTTTATGCTAATTTCATGCTAACTGCTAGATTTTGTTCAGCTAAAACACTCTCTCCGGCCTGTTTGTTACTTGTTGCTACAGAATTTTTGCAACAAACTGCCACATCAGTTGCCCCTGCACACATATTGTTTATCCTCTGGAAAATTAGGGTGGTTTTAAAAACCTAAAAGCAAACGCTCCTTCATTTCAGCAGGGAAAGAGCTTAACATCTCAAAGGCTCTCCCTTATCCTACACCAGCTAAATCAGATGTGTTCTGCACATAACTCTCAGGCCACTAAGTGAACTACAAGCAGCTGCTCAGAACTCGATTTGTCTCCACAAAATTCTCCCTGATCAACCAGTACAGTTGTAAAAAGGCTACAGGTCATATCACAACCTCAAGTACTGCAGTGCTGTTAGTTGGATGCAATGTGGGTATGAAACACAATTTTTACTTGCCTGTTTAAGCTTGTGTGGCTTTGACAGGTAACGATTTAGGGCTGGGTGTGCGTGCTCTAAACCGGAACATACTCTCCTGCAGAAATAATTGAAGCTAAAAGAACGCATGGTTACTTACGTCTGTATTCAGCTCCGAGTCTCAACATCAGCCGAATGGGGAACACTTTAGCCCAGGGAGTCTCCCATTTCTGAATGAGGATGCCAAACAAGTATGGTGGGGTTGGGAGCACCAGGTCTTGCAGGGACTGATACGTAGCTGCAACATATAAGAATCCTCCATGCTCTTTGCTTCCAAGGAAGCTCTGGCTGAAAAAGGAGTGTCCCAGGTTGCCAACAACGTTACCTATGAACAAAAATGCTCATTACTTCACTAGATTGAGACCTAGATCAAGAATGTAAAGACTTTTTCAGAAGGGAGAAAAAAATACCCGTATTAAAATCACTTTGCTTCCTGAAGCATTAATGTCTATTAAAGAAAATGATTTGCTGCACACGGGGGCTCAGGTTACCTCCTGTGCAGAAGTGTGTAATCTGTTATGGAATAACTGCTGTAGACTAGAGCCACCAAAGCCATGGTATCTCCGGTTGATCCACCTCTGGTGATATATGTACTCAGTGACTATCACTGGTAGGCAGTCAGTTTTGTAGGAACATGCACACATACCTTCATTTCTGCACCTGACTGACTTAGCCATGCCTGCAAGTGTCACCAGGACAGTACATACAGCCACAGACCTACCACGTCTCCTGGGGGAACAGGGAGGGAGACTAGCCTCAATCATTTCTGTGATCTGCCTGTTTCACGGAGATCTGCCTGTTTCAAGTAGCAGAGGCAGTGTAACGGAGGGGATGATGCATCCTGGGGATAGCCAGGGAAGAGGAAAGATAGCTCAGGCCAGTATTGCTGCTAAGGAAGTGGTACCTGCAACCTCCCCCTAGCCAAAAGCACTCAAAGAAAGCCTGTTTTCAGTGTCTTCCAGATATTCAAGGGGCTTCCACTGCAGAAGCTGCAGCTGACCAAACTAAACTTTTAGACTCAGCTGCCATTAAAGGAAAGATGTGCACCTGGTCAAATAATGCCCACTGGTTGTCCTTCCATTTAGGCAAACCACCAGGGTGCCTGCTCAGACACATGTTGAAGATCTGTGTCATTTTAAGAATTACACAAAACACTGTTTATTTAATTAGTATACTTAATGTAAAAGGCAACTGAGAGAGACACAGGGGAGAAACATCACTAATTTTTACTCACATTTTTACTCTTTAATGCTCTTAATTTCCAAAAATGTTTACACTGGAACGGCTGAATGAATCTGAATGTTGATTAGATTATTATAGCATCCAACATAGCATTTAACATTGAAGCAAAGAACCATGGTGTGATTCCTTTTATCAAATGACAACAACAGCATGCAAATAATGTACAGAACAGTTGATCACAATTCTCCATAGGAAGATGTGAATATTAATAGTGCTGATTTGCTCTCAAAGAAAAACAGAGTCATTTCAGGGAGCACAGTGTGGTTGATCACACCACTGATGAGGAATCACATGGGTTTGAGGTACTCATGCAGACCTCCTGGGCCACTGCAGTAATACCAGGCTTTCCCACCTGCAGACCAAGAGACTGCTAAGTAGGAGTTCTTTCAAGTCTGTCCTTTATGCTGAACCCCTATGAAAGTCCCAAATCTCCATGAAGCCAGCGCCGGCATTAGAATAATACCAGCTATCCCTGCCCTCACTCCAGAGACATGGCCATGCTACTTTGCATCCCTCCAGACCACCTTGGCACAATCACCACCAAGTATTGCTTCCTTCACATGACCTTGGGACCTCCAGCTTTAAAATACAGCTACTGGCAGGTCTGTAAACAAAAGGTTCCATTTATGCTCTAACAAGTAAGTTCAGGGATTTTCTTTCTATTCAAATTTGTGGGCACCTTAGTGGAATTTGTTTTTTTCTGCACCCACAAGGTGCGGCACAAACTACATTCTCAAGTTCTCTTTTAAAAGGTGACAGGCTTTGGCAGCTGTGGCAGGGTGCAGCTTGTTCATAGCTTGCCACTATCCTGCAAAGCTACAGATACACACAAGCCAGAGCTGACATCATCAACCCAGATCAAATTCCAGCACTCTTAGAGTGGCTACAATTTCTGTAACACTCAGCTGGGCATACTTGATGAAAAGTAGCTACTGGTCAAACTGAAGGACAATAGAACCACATCAAACATTGTCAGCTGCTGAAAATCATTGATCCTGCCCATGTGCAAATTCATTTCTCTGTCAGCCTGTGCTGTGACACTATTGCCTGCTCAGTGAATACACTGCTAACGCACCAACTCAAGCATCTTGCCAGTGAGTGCAAACCAATGTTATCAATTGATGTTCATAAATTTCAAGATTTTCTCTTATCTAAGATACCTGCTGGCACCTTTCTATCTCAACTCCACTTGTTTGCTTTTGCAGTTCCCACCTACCTTTACTAATCTCCTCTTCTTCATTTATACTTCCTTTTTCCCTTCTGATCTGTTCTTACCCAAATAGAAGCTACAGGCCTGATAGTAAAATTACTTGGTGAGGTATTTGGTTCCAACAACACAGCCATAATAATCCTTTCTAACCTTAAAATGCATGAAGTGTATGAACTGCTAAACTGAACTGAATTCTGCACCCTCTTCTGTGTGAAAGAGGCTAGGCAAAGTGAAGCTGTGCAATACCATATAGTTCCAAGCTGTGCAGTACTGCCCACTGGGATGACAAAGCAATCAGACATTTCCACTTGTGACTGATGCCAAGCGCTGCAGCAGAAGGGGACAACTACTTATTTTTTCCGTTTCAGGAGATGCGGCTTCAAGGCTCACATGCTTAGGATGCCTTAATAAGAGTTTTTTCAGCCAACAGAAACATGAAAAAAAACCTCAGAGTGAAATCTGAAACTCAGCTGTTGAACACTTTGCTACCATAAGCCACAGCGTTGTTAAGTTACTCCTTTTGACACAAGCAGCTCGCACGGTGCAAGCTCCAGTAAGTTACCACTATTAAGAGCACAAACTGCTGGGATTAGGTAGTTGTGCTGCAATTCATTATTTATAAGAACATGCAAGAGCCTGCTATGTGGAGAGCATGAGAAGAATCAAGTATTTTCCTACCCACCTCTCTAGTGCCCTTTTCAACCAGCAAACTGAAGTCAAAAATCCTCTCTGGGCTATGGGCTTGTGCCACAAACATTTCAGCACTGACCAGAGGTTGTCAGTCTTTCCTGCCACATCTTTGAAGGTGGTTACAAGTCAAGGCCCCACTGATAAGTTGCTATTACCAACTTGACATGGTCAAACCCAACTCACTGCACCGTTACACATTTTAAGCATAGAACTGTGTTTCAGAGGCTTGTAGAGAAAGTGTAGCTGTCAGAAAAACCTTCCAAAAAAGCTATCCTTCTCAAAAGCATGTTATTTAATTTGCAAAATATCGCAACTTCCTTTATAAAGAGGTAATCTCAGAGTAAACAGAAAGGTGCCCTTCCTTACATTAAGTTCCAGCACCTGACATCAGACAATTGATACTATTTAGGAAGTGCCTTAAGTGTGCATGCTTCTCAATTAATGCTGGGTTACCCTTGACTTTAAATCCTAAGCAGCTCTATAAAGCCCTTTAAAAAAACATGCTTTTATCCACTGATGTGACTTTCTTTCCAGTCATGATCCATGCTGGTTTGAATTCTTCACTTTGGTATCCTCCTCTGATGCACAGTGAACTTTGCATATCAGTTTGGCAATCCATTCTGTACTCAAGTAAAATCGTTTATACCAGGAAAGGTAGAGAAAAAGATTCCTGCGTTTATCGCCCTCAATATGTGGCGAAGCCTCTTAGGTGCTTTTACCAAAAAACAGTGAGGTTAAATTCCTAATGTATGCTTCATATCTTTTGGTTAACCCCAGGTCAAAAAGCTGGTGCTAGCATCCAATCTCAGGGAAGGCACACATACATGGCTTGGGGAAGTTAGCTGCACCCATCCAGCCTCATCCCACTGTCATCAGTAATAACCAAGAACTGCCGAGTACCAAACACCTTGCCAGCATCCTGGAAACCCCGGCATCCTAGTTCTGTAGCAAGAGATGCAAATCAATATTCACCTGGCAACAATCTTGCCAGATGATTTTTCTTCAAGAGCAAATAAGCACATACTCTTTGGAAAAGCAATACAAACCCTGTCAACCACCACACCAAGAGCCACAGGGAGACACAGAAGAGACAAGACCATGAATGTAACTTGATGGCACAACGCATCTGTAGCAGATGCCAACATCGAGAAAAAACATGTGAAACTCAACATTCAAAGTTCTGACCATACTCAGCATCTTTTTATTGCAACACATCAGCAAATAATTTGGAAAGAACTTACTCATATTGGCAAGGGACATAATGCTTCACTTACTATCACTGTGAGTAGCAGTTACCAGCATCCAAAACATCCTCAGACTAGTCTGTGGCAGTCTTCCAAACAATCGCTCTCACACCTTAGATGATGTTTGATTTTGTATCCATCTTTCCACGTTACACTTACAGGGGTGTATTATTCACTCACTCACAGTTAACCTGTTCTCTGTTCAGAACACCTACATGGGCTTCTTTATAGAGCTACTCTGTATTAGCTAGCACCTTACTTAATTAAAACCAGGCTGGGTAAAAACCACACAAAACTGTGACTGGCAGAGATCCAACATCACTCGAAATATCCCCAAAACCAGGGTGATCACAAAGACATTTCAAGCGGTTGCCAGATTTGCATTTTCACTACAAAAGTAACAGTAGCATTTATTGTATTCCACGAAAGAGTTGATGCACTAGGGCATATTTGGCAGCTCTATATTAACACATCCAATTGCTTCAAAGTGCCCATTCAGACGGACAGAAGTTCTCATTTTTCCATTCACTAGACCTCCTGCCAGGCTTATAGCCAACAGACAAGGATAATCATGGGATTACTACTACAACAGTACAACTACTACAACCGCAACAGAAATCATTAGCTTTCAATTTCAAAACAAGAAAAGCACCACAGCAGGGAGCTTGATGACATGAGGGGCCAGAGGAAAAATAAAGTGATGAAAACTGAACAGCAATTAATACTTGCCTTAATTAACAACTGTGCAATTTATTATAACTTGCATGCATACAACCTGTAGTAAAAAATGCCATTTTTCCTCCAAAATCTCTCCATTGTTTTACAATTATGAAGTCCTAACACCAGACTATAGCTTGAGGTTCAAGACTTCCCGTAAGAAAACTCATGAAGGCTCAAAGCGGTGCTGCACCAGGCTGACATCTTATCTGTGCTGCAACAGGAGATGAATCTGAAGGACAAACTGCAAAGTGTTGAGTGTACAGACTAAATGCTCCTGCCTGCAGGTCTGAGGCCTGGGCTCTGCTGCTGCTACTTGCACATGTTAGAACCATACTCTGCAAATGGCTGAGAGCAATACCTAGCACAGAGGACAGGACTCGGCCTCAAGAAGCAAGTTATCCTCTGAGGAAAGCAGAAACATCTGGGAAGAGGCATGAGTACATACAAGTTTGTGCTTCTATGCTTGAATGCAGAATTCAAACTTGAGCAAGAAGAGCTAGTAAATAAGTGTGAATCATGAAAAAAATGCTACAGATATGGGCTTTAATAAAATAAACAAAAGGGGAATGCTGTATTTTTCATCTGAAAATAAAAACAACAAGAAACCCAAAATCACTCCAAAACAAAATCAACATCCACAGAATTTCAGTGTCCTGATGGCAAAATAAATTTAAACCAATATATTAGTGGTTCAATTTTTTGATTAAAAATCAAACCATGAGGCAGGGTTTTAAATAGTCTCTACTTCTAAAGGGAATTCTTGTTTACCCTAAATGTCTATCTTCTAATTGCCAGGAGAGGTGCAGCACCTCTGAAATGAACAACTTTGGAAGCGTGGTTCCATCTACAACAGCATGAAAACTGCTAACCACTTCCAAGGGATTACAGCCACCAAACCGAAACCCCTGCAGCTCTCTGGCTGAATCATGTTCAGAACAGCCAGAGCTGCAAATATGCTAATATCTACTTCTCCCTCTCAAACACACATGACTGGGAAAGAAAAACAGATGGATATTGAGAGTGCATTACAAAATGCAAAGGGAATTTATCAAGGTGCTATGTTCTACAAAAACTTCAGTGCAGTTTGGTAGTACATAGAAATTCAAGGTGCCTATCTGCTTCTGCTACATGTCTGAAATACAACACAGAGCAAATCCTACCAAAAGAACATTACAGAGTGGAATTCTTAAACAGTGAAATTTGGTTTCTGATTAAGAATTGTACAATAGTAAGGACCTCTTTGCACCAGTGCAACTGCAGGATATCAAATTACTACCACTAGAGCACTAAAAAAAGAATTCCAAATACATTATGTAGGAGTGATAAATTATGTATTTCTGTAGTGTAATTATACAGAATTTCATTGCAATATACACATCAAGCTGGATTTAGATCTGCAATACATATATATATCTCTACACATGCACACACAATTTTTCACATCTATCTCCCTCTGAATAACATCATCATTAGAAGATAAAGCATAGCAAATGAAGTGAGGTTTGGAAAAGTGTTTGTTTCCAGTGTACATGAGATCCATTATGACATGTGATTATAGTACATTCTGAACGAGGCAACCTCTCTGGACAAGCTGACCTTTGTTGCACCAAGACATTTTAGGAAACAAAGATTTTTTTCATTATTTTATGAAAGTGTCGGATTCAGTTACTCCAAAGGCATTGCAAATGATATGTAGAATCCTTCGTAAATGTATTTTCAGTATACAACCTTAATGTGATCCAACTAGCTTTACTTTCTAATCAGTGGAACCAAATACTTGCATTTTTCCTTATGCAATAATTTTTAAATTCTAAGGTCCAATGATAGCTAAGAGTGGAAGCCCATTTACTCGGCAAATGTAAAACATGTAAAGGTTTACATAATACAATCTCACAATTGAGATACTAAAATGCAAAATTCAGGGATAATTTCTGCAATGTCCTACAATTCATTCCAAGCACACATATACATATATATTCGTATTACTTGATAATATAAATAGGATCTCCATAATGTGGCAATAAACACACACACTGTGGGAATCAAATTTCTGAAATACTTGGTTTGCGGATATTTAACATACTACCCACAAGAATTCTCAAAATTTTCTTTATCTTTAAAAAAGCTACCCTGACTTCAAGCTGAAAAAAAATTAGAAGCAATGTCATTAGTGTACCCATGAGCCCTGCTGAGTATCCTACTACACTCGCTGCTAAATGAAGTACAGTACTAATTTCAGATGTACTTAACCCAGTGCTTAGCAGAAGCAGTCAGCGCAAACATTCAGCAATGGCTGCTGAACACAAAGCTGTCACAGGCAGAGTCCTCCTGCTCCATTGCTGCAATAGTCTATGCATGGCTTTTATAGCGCAAACTTCTTTCTTCTGCTGGCACCCAGAGGAAGGCTGGAAGATCTTTGGAACAGCTCCCCAAGTTACCAGCATCTCATTAATACTTCTATTTGATAAGATGAATATACCACTGGGTACTAATAACCAGTAACAACTAAGCCCCCTATCAGCTTTGATCCTTATTCTCTTTTTATATTCTTTTATACAAAAATAGCCATTTGCTAAATGACAAAAATGTGAGTATCTGACCCAGTATGATCATCTATGCAAACCGTTTCTAAGAGAGAGCATTCCTACCTGCTAAGGCATCCCGGTAAAGTTGCACAAAATGGTTAAAGATATCCTTAGGCAAACATTTCTCATCAGGCAAACACTGCAAGAGAATGACTATCTCTGATTGCCCCACTGCGTGCATGCCTTTTGTAGTGAAACACCAGCACTTCCTGTTCACATCTGCAGGGAGCAAAACATGTATTGGAACAGATGATCAGAATTTCATAAAATATCCCTAGATTTCACTACAGGAAGATAGCTCTTTCAAGAATCAGTTTTACAGCATGTTTCGTTGCGATATCTGTCACACAGACAAATTAGGTTCAAAATCCATTACCTTGCAAGCAAGCACATCCAAAACAAAAGCAGCTCAGTAATTCACAGTTTACAGCTAAGGAAGAACCAGAGCATTACAACTCCCAGTCAGATCTTAACACTACAGAGCAGACTTTTAGCAGTTTCTGTATCCAAATTAAAGGCCAGGATTTAAATGGGAATGAAGGAACCTGGGAAAAGGCCAGGCTGTTGGCTGTGCATATCATGATCCTGACAGCTAAACCAGTTTCAAACATCTCTCTCTCTCAAGATGGATAGCTGGATGCCAGGTGTTTTCATGAGACGCCACTGTTGTTCTGCTTCACATGAGTGTTAGAGATGACACATGCTCTAAGCTTCACAATTCATTTGTTGAGAATACTAAGTTATTAAAATTGTTCATCTAATACGTGTGTATATATATATATGCATACTAAAGACATTTTTATACATACATAAAAAATTGTACTGCTATCTAACCAGATGCTGAAAGGTTTATAAATATCTGAATTTATTGTATGAACTTTTCACAGAACGAAAACATTTACTGCAAAACTGTTGTTCTCAATTTCTCAAGTAACGTCTTCTTATCCGACAGAGATCAACTGAGGTACTAACATGAGAAGTCATCTATATGCCTCACCATTCATTCCTCCTTCAGGACATATACACACACACGCACACATGCACAGTATAGAAAAGGATAAAAGAGGTGCACAGTGGAACGGAACCTGTGCATTACTATGGGATCCTATCTGCTTTTTCCAGAATGGGATGACAAGGAAATGAGTTAATCAACCAAAGGAAGAACGAGTGATAAAATACCTTGCCCTACCAAGTTGGACAGGAGACACTTATCTCCAGGCCTGAGACTGGAGGCTCTATCAGTCTAGTTTATATTTTCTGAAAAAATAGCACTGGAAAAGAGCCTTTAATAATTTAATGCAGTGTGGCTAAGTAGTACATTTTCAATCCATGCACATTTTCAGAGACTATCCTACCAAATAAAAATGCCACTGTTCATACTAATAATATATATAACATTTCCCCTCTCATACCCCAAGCCTTATTTGATAATAAAAACTTACAATTTACTATTTTTACCATGGACAGCAAATTAGCATTTAAAACAAATACAAGAGGGTCAGGGCCACCATCCTCCAGCTGCTGCATGACAGAGATCTGCGAAGGTCTCTCTTCTACAGCGTAGTCTATGAAAGAAAAAAGTAAACACAGAGTGAAGTCCTTAACTTACTGGTACAGTACTCTGCATTATAATCAGATAACCCCAATTCTGATGCTTTTTGCTGTTTTGATCTTTTTAAAAAAACTTATTTAAGTACAGCTGATTTGCTTGATTGTTTCCTAGGCTGGTATTTTCAAACTTCAGTATCACTTATGTGCGTAACCCCTGTACATCCTTTAGAAAAGTGCAGCTTGTTTTATAAATCAACTTTTTTTTTTGTATCAACTGGAGGAGAAAATGGAAATCAAATTGAGAAATGTGTCATGGTGTCAACTGAAATCCCAAATGACAAAGAAGTTAACAATAGTTATTTAAATCACAGTAAAGCACAAGAACATCAGTCCTGCACTACAAACACCAACACATGGTCTATCCTGGTGTCATGTAACTTACACTTTCTGTGCATTAGCTGCTATTAAGATAACAAACAGGGGAAAACTATATAAAACATTTTTTTAATAAATCATAGAAGGTCTAAATACAGTGTAAAATGGATCCCAACAGGAAACTGCAAATATGTCTTTAGTGTCCCTCTATGATTAGACCCAGATGACAACTAGCAAATTAAAATTTCTCATCCATGTGATTATAATCTACTCTGCATTTAAGCTTTAACAAAAAATAGTTATACTGATGAAAAAAGATTTTAAAAGAAATGTATTACTTTTCCAGCTAAAACTACCTAGGAAGAAAGGTAATTTTGCTTTCTAATGTGAAAAATGTTTTTGGAATCTTTTAAAATAGAATTAGAATATCAGAAGTAAAATGCTGCACAGAAAATCCAATATGTGACAGCATATGAAACAAAATCAACTTAGCATAAAAAATACGATTTATGTGAGGTTATCTATATAAAAGCTGAAAAGTATACTGTAGTTTCACTCCTTTTTTGTGGAGGAAACTGAATAATCAGGCACCCACATGAACAGCTAAGACAGGATGGAACAGATTTGTTTTGAAGTCAAATGCTCACATTTTGGTTTTGACACTATCCTTCAATAAAAAGTTACTTCCAGCTTAACATTAGAAATGCACTGTATCAGCAAAATATTTAATAGGAATAAAAAAATGTCTATGTCTATCTGGACTTCTGTAAGGCCTTTGACATGGTCCCCCAAAACATCCTTCTCTCTAAATTGGAGAGATATGGATCTGATGGGTGGACTGTTCAGTGGATGAGGAATGATTGCATTCAGAGGGTAGTGGCCAATGGGTCACTGTCCAGATGGACATCAGTGACAAGTGGTGTCCCTCAAGGGTCCGTATTGGGACCAGTACTCTTTAATATCTTCATCAATGACATAGACAGCGGGATTGAGTGCACCCTCAGCAAGTTCGCAGACGACATCGAGCTGAGTGGTGCGGTTGACACGCCTGAGGGATGGGATGCCAACCCGAGGGACCTGGACAAGCTTGATGAATGGGCCCATGAGAACCTCATGAGGTTCAACAAGGCCAAGTGCAGGGTCCTGCATCTGGTTCGGGGCAACCCTCGGTATGAATACAGGCTGGGGAATGAAGGGATTGAGAGCAACCCTGCTGAGAAGGTCTTGGGGGTACTGGTGGATGAAAAGCTGGACATGAGCCAGCAATGTGCGCTTGCAGCCCAGAAGGCCGACCGTATCCTGGGCTGCATCCAAAGCAGCATGGCCAGCAGGTCAAGGGAGGGGATTCTGCCTCTATACTCTACTCTTCTCTGGTGAGACCCCACCTGGAGTACTGTGTCCAGCTCTGGAGCCCTCAGCATAGGAAAGACATGGACCCGTTGGAATGAGTCCAGAGGAGGCCACAAAAATGATCACAGGGATGGAACACCTCTCCTATGAGGACACACTGAGAGGGTTGGGGTTGTTCAAGCTGGACAAGGGAAGGCTCCGGGGAGACCTTACTGCAGCCTGCCAGTACTTCAAGGAGGCTTATGAGAAAGATGGGGACAGACTTTTTAGCAGGGCCTGTTGCAACAGGACAAGGGGTAATGGTTTTAAACTAAAAGAGGGCAGATTTAGACTGGATACAAGGAAGAAATTTTTCACAGTGAAGGTGGTGAAGCACTGGCACAGGTTGCCCAGAGAGGTGGTAGATGTTCCATCCCTGGAAACATTCCAGGTCAGGCTGGACGGGGGGGCTCTGAGCAACCTGATCGAGTTGAAGTTGTCCCTGCTCATTGCAAGGGGCTTGGACTAGATGACCATGAAAGGTCCCTTCCAACCCAAACCATTCTATGAGTCCATAAAAAATCAAAACTGAAAAAATAATCCTAGGAATGTATTAAAGGATGTCATGAATCTGACTGTGGAAAGCAACTATCAGATAAACAAATACATACTTTTTTAAACCTTTTAAAAATTGGTTTTTAATTTTCTCAATCCTCCTCCATTTGGATACTCTGGGAGGGGACATCACAATTACTAAAAGCTTCACTGTGGGCCAAGATGTGCAATAGTGCTGTTGAAAGCAGTGCTCGGGGATGCCTCAGATGGAATGGATGTTCCAAGAGAATTTCAGAGAAGGGAAGCATGAATATTCATAAGGCTAATTAAAATGTATCTCTGTGTGAAACATTCCCTACAGTCAGATTAGTGAAGAAATTAGCACATATTTCTGGACTGAAGTTAATTTTCTTTTTGCTTTGTGTTTCACTTCTTACAGTAATTCCATTGCAAGACGGGGTTCTTCCCGGATGCTAATAAGGATCAATCGTGCAAATAAGTGTCACAACATTTAGCCATGAGTACTTTGTGAATTTCTTCCAATATTGCCAGCATCTTATTTTTAAAATAAACACAGTAACTATTAGGTTAATTGCAACTGGTAAGCATAAAAGCTAGCTGCCAAATTATACCCTCACCTCCTTTTACTCCAGTGGAGATGAGAATTGGGGGAAGACCATCTTCAGGAATTAGATTCATTGCACTGCCAACAGGACTGCCAACCTGAGTTATATTACCCGAGAATACAGAAGCATTATCAGCCTACAGGAAGCAAACAAGAAAGGACAACATTACAAAAGTAATAATGATAAAAATGTAAGAGCTGGCTGACTAGATTACTAGATGTAGGTGAAGGAGTCTGTGCCTGCTGAAGAACCAGAAGCACCGAGTTATTTGGCTCTTTAACAATAGATGATCATGTGATGACGCCTGTATGTGAACTATTACTAAAAAGTCTGTTTAGAGAGAGACTGCATCTCCCTTCTCTAGCACCACACATACCCATTTCTTTACAAAATCTAAATGTACCTATGCCCATCTCAGCTTTTTGCAAAGTCTCCATTCCACCCACATGGAAGTGAGGATATGGTGGATTTACATGGGGCATGGTGGATTTAACATTGTTAGATTGTATCTGCACTTTCCTGCATACATCGTTTTATGAGAAGTGTCAAACAAAGTATTTTTCTGCTTTGTGCTATGACAACCTTATTGTTTCAAACCCCTTGCTGACTGTGACTCAGCTTTTTCAAAACATGCATTACACACATATCCTTCATACACAGCCTGTACAGCCTAACACTTGGAAGCCATCGAGCACACAGACTTCAAACATCACTTATTGCTCTGCCCCATAATAGATTATTTCAGTTCAAAATACATGGTTGTTTCAGCACTCTGCAAACATTAAAATAAGTGAGGACACTTGCTATACAACATACTAAGACAAGCCTCAACAGATTTTCTAGATCAGTCTTACTGAAATCACCACAGAAGCTAATATACTATTCATGACCAAAGCAAGCATAGTGTTTTGAGTGGTGAATAGCGTAACACTTCCTTACTTCTGCTGATAAAGTGTTGTTGGTCACAGTCTTTGATGGATCATGAGACACTGCTAAGGTTCCTGTGGAAGTTGTCCCAGCCACTGTCAGTTTTGCTGCATCGGCAACTTCTCCATTGGGTAATATGCCATCAGCAAACCAAACACGTCTTTGTTCTCTAGGTTGAGCCACTAGAGAGAACAACAAAAAATAGGATTTAAGATCTCACAGCAACATTGACTGGAAAATTTGAGTACAGAAGAGCAAAAGAGAAAAAAAAAATAAATAGAGAAACGTGGGGTGGAAGGCCCTTAAGACATCATGTAGTGCATTCCCTATGGCAGCATCACGTACAAACACATCTGCTGAGAACAGTTTACTTGTCCTTAAAAACCTCATATCCCTACTGAGGGCAGGAACGTTGCAATTGGCATTAGCTAGAGTATTTGGAATGGATGAAATGCAGATATTCTTTCCAAGCTCTTATCACAGGTAAAGAAAAAAGAAGTACCCTTACCTTCTGCTCCAGGATGCTTTAAAACTCCCACAGGTACCATGACAGTGGGAGGCGGAGAGCTCAGGGCACCTGAGGCCTGAGCCTGCTGCAAAGGAGGGATAGTAGAACAGTATTCAGCGGGATTGTTAGGGTTAGGACTCTGGCTTGAGGCACTCATCATGTTCTCCCAGGCTTGAGCTAAAGCAAACAAAGAACAAGAAACATGAGCACAGAAGAAGGTGTCTAACAGTCCAAAACACTGTGTTAAGTTCTCAGCTACGGTAAGTATGGACCCTGCTACCTCCCAAAGACCATCTCTCTTCCTCTATTTAAAAGCCCAGGAGACTGTAATTAAGCAAGAAAATGTACAGCAGGAGGAGAAACAGCACTGGTCCTGTGCAATAAAAATATACGTTCATTTGAAATATTTCCTGAAAATTATAACAATACACTGGCCTGAATGACATTTAGGTCCTCATGCTTCATTTTGTTTCTTCAAAGATTTAGCTTAAAACACTCTTATATACATGTATATTTATCACATTGCACGGGCAGATGGACATTCCTATTACAAATGCTTTATAACCTAGAGGACACTTGAGCAGATCTATCTTTTGTATATGACAAAAAGCATCTTGCATTTCTTTATATCCAGAGCAGAGCAGTACAGTTCAACAACTGAACTATAATTTAACTCTTAACTTTGAAAAAACCCATATGCTATTAGTTCTGAAGGCATGACTTGAGCCTTAATTCAATTGCCCAAACAATAACACATTAAACTTCTTTGTCAACAACATCCATCAGAGGGAAATCTCTCTTCTAGCTAGTGAAACAGACTATCTCCACAGTACTACTTCTTTTTAATCTTAAGAAAGGCTTGTAGCTATGCAAGGTACCAGAAAACTTAGATGTGTGCTTGCACCTTCAGCCATATTGGTATGTTACAAATAAATGCATTCCTCTAGTCAGGCATAAATATCATGCCACCTAACCTCTCAGAGCAGCTATAAAGCCTGAATAAATCACGTACATCTTTGGGCTCCTTTGGCTATGAATTGTCAGAAAACCAAGGTGAAACTAACATGATCAAAAAACCCCAAAGAGAACATAACAGAACATAAACCACTCCTGCTTCCTCCCATCAACCTGCAAAACCAATAGACCGAAATGTCTGCCAGTGGAAAACGTATTAACATTTCCATTTGAGAAAATTAATTAAATGGAAGTATTTTTAAACAGCAATTCTGTATTCATTTAGAGTATTCACTCTCCTTCCTGGAAGAAGGAAGTGTTAAAAATGCACAAAGAAAAGTTACATCTCTAGGATCGCTTTATTAGTAAAGCCATAGCGTGGTAAAAGAGTTTTTTTAAAGCCTTCCCTAAAACAAGCAAAGTGCCAAGTCAGCATATCTACCAATTGAAAATATAGTAAAAATAGCATTGGAAACATTAAACACACAGCCTGGTCGTGGAAAAGTGCCAGAAAACATACAACCCTCCCCCCACATCTCAGTGAAACACAGACCAGATACCAAGCAACCAAATGAAAAAACTACTTTTAAAGTGTGATTCCTACCCCCGGTTCCAAGACTGTGCAAAGATTAATGCTTAACCTGCTGCACTGAGTGGAAAAAAACCCAACAACTTGTACCAACAAAGAAACTGCGAGGATCAGGAGGGATCAGATGCAATCAGGCTACAGGTTAACTAACTGGTGACCAAAAGCACCATCACAAAGCGCTGCAGCAGGGATAGAAACAGAGAGGTAGCCCGGGGCAAATACACCTAAGTATGCAGGCAGCACTCTCCCTATAATAAACCAAGCACTGGTGTCACTGTTCACTGCCATTGATGTGTATCCGTCCTGGCGACAGGACAGAAAGGCTTTTAGAAGGAAACCATTATAATATGATCAATTTTATTACACCTTTTTACAAGAACACTTCTGGTTTCAACTGAAATATTTTCTGATTCTTTCCTTTCCCCAGATGAAAACAAATCCTACTCACCACCAAAAGGAGCCAGATGTCTTTTGCCAGGTGTATGCGCAATTCCTTGTTCTTGTACACCTTGAAATGTGGTAATTTCTCCATCTCAAAATGTAACATTTTAGCACCCCTTCAATGTCATCATCAGGACTCCATTTTAATTTCTAGATATTACAATTTCCTGTCACCTTACACATTTGGCCTACAGTAAAGAACTATTAATAATTAAAACCTACCACTTCACACTGATTAATCTTTAATCTTTTATAAATTGAAAAAAAAAATTCCTGTTTAATAACAGAAACTGTCTACTAATTTTGCACGCTCATCTCAAGACTAGGCACTCGGTTACTTTCAACCAAACCTGCATAATACTGAACTACTTTGGAGGGAAAATATAACCTATAAGCTTCTAAGTTTAGTTAGATGCTCAACAAATTAACAGATCTTTCTGAAAACAGCAGCCCAAATAATCTACTATACCATGAACACGTAAAGATACTGTCAAAATTACCTTGTCTGAATGCTGACATAAACCAGAATTCTCCTAACAAATTCTTGGTTAAAACTACAGTAGCAATCTTCTATGAAAGTCTCCAAAGTTTAACTAAATATTTGCAGCAAAGAGGATTCCATGATAAGTGTTCAATAATTATCAGGATAGTTAGTCATCCTAACGGTTAAAAGTTTGCATTTAGAACCTGAATTTGTCTGACTTCTCATTCTACCCACTACATGTTCGAGTGCACCTGTCAGACCTTCCTCTACAATGCAAGCAACTTCTGTCATCAAGTTTCAGTTATCCAGATATATATTTATACCCCAAGATCAGGTCACCTATTGACCTTTCCATTAATAAACCAAAGACAGAATGCCTGGAATGTCTCATGATGAGACAGGTTTTCTCATGATTTAAACACTTACATGGATCCTCTCTCAACCTAATCCAATTTTTCTACCTTCTCAATTCAAGCCATAAAAACTAAACATCGAGTCTTTCAGCAACAGCTGTCTCAGTGTCATGGAAATAAGTCAGCTGGACAGCATAATTACCCAAAGGTAACTGCCAGCTCAGGAAGTTCTTGAAATTTTCAGAAGCCTCAAGACACAGTGGGAAGAATACTCTGTGTTTGCCCATATTTACACCACTTATCTGAAGTGTTAATACTATAAAGGACAAAATACAAAATGCATTCCATGGACCATCGGCACAGTCTTTCCTTACACCAAGCAAAAGTAATATAACTTCTTGTTTGTTCTATTTGTTAACTTTGTCACTCTTGTGACCTCTCTCATATGTCCCAGGTTCGCATCAGGCTTTTAGCCACAGCACCATCCTGGCTTTGACAGACTCTCCAGTAACGTGCCCAAAGCAATAATCCAAACTCAGCTGTCCACATTTGTGGACAAGTTTTTAGCTAGGAGCACCTACTCTAGCACCAAGGAGTTACGGAAGAAGAACAGTTGGATTAATTTCTGGTTAAATACTAGTTTCACAGTTTCCTATAGTGCATAATCTAGAAGAGGCACAACTACATTACTCTTCTCTTTGGCACTTCATACAAAAGTGTAACAGGTTATCTGCTCAGGCATCAAAGGACAGACAGTAAGCTCCTGAGGTAAAAACGAACAAGTAAACAAACAAACAAAAAAAAAAACCACCCACACAAAAAAAAAATCACAGTTCCTGCAATCTTGGTATAGGGCTCACAAATGAAAGCTTTCAAACTCAATAAAACCTTACCAGTTTTTGCATTTTGTTAATTATATTTAGTGTAGGAATCCCCACTCTCCACAGAGATTCCATGCTGATCTCTCAAGGGCCTTTGCTGTTTTAGAATACTTACCCACACAAATAAAAGTATTTAGATTTTTTTTTTTTTAATAGCATCACTGTAGCTCAGCACAAAGCCAGTGAAGCACTGCAGCTGAGATTCTCTTTCCACGTACCATTCATTAGTACCGAATGGCAGATTACACACACTCTAGCTTCCTTTCGATCCATGTACAGTAACTTGCACTTCAGGCTACAGCATGCTGCGCAAAAAACCTGGAACCAAAGGGGAAACAACTTCAGTAGTGTTCAAAAATATGTGATGAGCTGATGAATTCAGACAAGAGAATATCCATAAAGCTCTAGACATGCAAAATAAGGAGGTAAATTATCAGTATTTTTCCATTAAAGCCACAGTGACTAACACCTGCCCAGGGTGCTTTTCCTACTTAATCCTGATGAAGCAGTATTATGTGGAACACATAAATGCATGTTGTCCTGATATTGCATGGTGTTTTTAAAGTGTCTTTGGCATAAATGACAATGGGTTAATAAATTCCTACCACTTTAAAATCCCTCACAGACTTAACAACTTGGAATTTATTTCAGTCTTAGAAAAAGTATGAGTACTTTCTAGAATCAATTACATTTACATGCACAAGTTTTCTCTACGTAAGAGATTGCTGTGGTACAGATTAATTCAAACAACTCATTTTTATTTGCAGCAGGGCAATTCATCTATATTAGCAACTCTAGCTATTTAATCTCTTCATATATAACAAGCTATTCCTCAGTTGAGACTTAAGTGAACAGTGATGTGTCAAAATGTTTTAAGTGTTCAACATACAAAGCAAGACATTTAAAAAAGCTGAACGTCATTGGTAGTGCAAGAAAAATCTTGCTCCATTTGTATATGCATTTTAAAAAAAGCTCGCATTTATATGATTACAAACACTATAGCATCACAACACTAGAGAGAAATCAAAAACTGCATTTTACGCACACCGGCTGCTAAGTGGGGACCTGGTGCAAAATCCCTGTGGGGACACCTGCTGCGGAGATGCAGTTGCATTGCTAGTGCTTCCCACCTGAACCAGTTCTAACAATCCCCCAGTCCTGGGCAGGAAACATAGTTGAGGCTTCCTCCAGACAAGCAAAACCACAAAACGTGAGCATGGCTTGTGCACCAAAACAAAAACATGCACACAGATATGATCCTACAACAGCAATTGCAATCACAAAATCCTGTGGAATAGACAAATCAAGGTGCCCTAATGATTTCTTATTTGTTTTACAGAATAATATTTTCTTTGTTTAAAAAAAAAAAAAAGTATTTCCTCAGAATTGTTATTCAGGTGACATGTGATGAATACCTGTTTCATTCAGAAAGGTAATGTCACACTCAGGGAATCCAGAAATAGCAGCAGCTACCTAACAAATGAGTTCAGATATCAAAGAGAATTTCAAATTTTAATTTTAGATGGATATTATATCTACAATTCAGTATGCATTATTACGATTCGTGGTGCTTTCTTACTCCAAAACATTATTCCATCATCACTTCAACAGCAGTATTTCTGTAATATAGACAAAAAGCTACACAGGATTCTCACATAAAAATATGTGTGAGCCTAACTAAATTTCAACCCAGATCACAGTCAATTACGTCCACTTTGCAGCCTATTATCTCTACAGTCTTTTAGTGGCGAGTGTTTAAAATAAGCACATATAAAATAAGCTCCGAGTTCACCATGAGAGCTGAAAATCCAATGTGAAGAAAAAGAGCTCATCCTGTCTCATTTCAACCAATTTTAATGTTTCCTAATTACTGCAACTTAAATATTTCAGAAACAAAATAGAAGTGTGTATACACTGGCATTTTCATGCAAAAATAAAAGCAACCCTTCTGCATATGTGAACATGCTTTAAAAAAAAAAAGGCAAATGTACTTTAAAAATTTGATTTCTACATTTATAACTTAATCCAATTTACAAGCATTCTAGGGAATATTAATAACAACATTACAACGTATTTTAGAGACATTTGACATCATTTCAGTTCTCTGGGAGGAACTTCGGTCAAAAGTTCAGTATTGAACATGGAAAAATCAATGTCTTCAACCATAAATGAAAGACCAACACAAATTAATATCTAATTTAGGACCCTTTATCAAACAACACATTGTGCATTCAGCAAAGCTCCCAAGTGCAATGATCTAAATATTAAAACAGAAGCAATGACAGAACATCTACACCTCCTCTCTTGGGCTGCATCAGCCTTCTAACAGTAGTAATGCAGATGAAGAACACAATCCAGCACAACTGACAATTCAGTCTTGTTATTAACAATCACCAAGTCATTATCTCAGTATACCATGTGATTAAAAAAAACATAGCAGTGTCAAAGCAAGTTTTTATGTTATTAGGGTTTTCAGGTTCATGGGGAGTTGGTAAAGCATTAGTTGCTAGGAGGTTTGGTGATTTTTTTTATATTTTAGTGGAAAAATAGTTTTGGCTGTCAGTAAAAAGATGACATGCAAGTTTTCTGTTTTTCCTATCAAGGATGACTGTTTCATCTGACAATAGAAAATACATAACGTAAAGTTTATGAATGTGTTCACACACATTTTTCAGGTTCTTAATTTTAATTCAAAATTTACTGTAAGTATATTACCTTCTACCACTCACTGAGGTTCCCATCTTCCACTAATTTTGCAATTATTATCCTGAAATTAAAAACAGAGGCAGACTTCCCAGGTGCAACTCAACTATTTTTAAATGCAATTTTCGTTCCCAAATTAAACAGGTACATTCACCTTTACTACAACGATTTGTCATGATGCTAATAAAGCTTAAAAAGAAACTGTTGTGCTAAAGTTTGCGCTCAAAAATATTTAGTTCCATGACTTTCCCTAGAAAAAATTAGTTGCAAGAGCTGAAGACATTATCTCCCCAATTCTTTAAGTGAGATTCATACATTTAATAGAAACAGTGGAAGTGTCACTGTGATTAAGCAGTTACCTAGACCACAGGCACATGGTCAACATGACTTGCTTTGGGGATGGTTATCTTAACCAGAAAGCAAGAGCAGACAGCTGAGAATAGCTATGTCTCAAGTCACTACAGCTAGATACATTACAGCTTGCCTGTGAAAGCCTTTGGTCTTTTTCCTCCCAGAATCATTACAGGAATTAACTGTTGCAAAGCAACGTGCAGGAAGTGACTTATACTAATTCTTAGCATTTATTAATAAGCACTTTTTTAAGAGAAAAACAAACATAAGAAAGCATGAAACACATCTTTTGACTGCACGTGTGCAAGTTTTGCCCTGACAACATTAGCTAACAAAAGCTTCTAGAAACATACCATTCTGAGGATTATTCTAACACTCTGAGAATATTAAATGCTAATATGTGATGTATTTTTCACATCTGAGAAACAAGTTTGTCTACAGAGTACAGGGACCTTTTATTTTATCCATTCCCCACATACCATCCAAAACAACGCTGGTTGTTCTTTTCAAGGCTTGACTTCAGTAGTTTAAAAAAAAAAAAGGAAAATAAAAACAATACATTTTTTGGCCTTGCTCTATCTGTGCATGTTTTATCCATTTTGTTTACAAATATTTTCATTGTTTGTTTCTCATTCGTGCCATTCAGAACTTCAGTCATTCCAGGGAAGTAATTAAATCCAAGCAATGAGCTTGTTTAAAACACAAAAATAATAGAAAACATTACTGTAAATGAAAATTGTAGTCATATTTGTGAAACTCATAAAAAACAAAAGAATTACGTAAATAACTGACAGTGTAAGTTAATATATCAAAGCTAAAATTATGGACATTCCTTTAACTTCTATACCTTAGAGATTCCCCTTTACTGCAGTGAGAAAAAAATTGAACCCTTTGATATTAACCAAAAGGTACACAGAAGGTAGGCATGTACCTCATATGATGCTTATTCATCTCCTGTGGTTACTAGCTCCACACCAGGACTTCCACTGCAACCAAACTGCAAGAGAATGGGCAGAAGCAAGCAACTGGAAGTCCTGGACCAGTGCACAATGAATGTCTGCTTAGCTTTTAAAAGTGTCCTAGGAAAGATTTTTCAGCATGTCTCAAAATGAAATTTGAATGAAATCTATTTATCTGGTGTTGCAGTGAAGAGACTGAATGCCATGCATTCCGGTTACTAAAGGGACAAGTGGCACATATACATAGTCCTTTACAGAGGAGCAAGACTGGGTTTTCTGCTAGCCTGCTTCCAGAAACAGGTAGCATAAGGGTTTGAGCTTTCCAGACACATTTGCTCCTTTTAGGTCCTTTGTTCAAGTCATTCTGCCTCCCTGCACTCTTCTGGTAGCTAAAGATCTTGCCCATAGCAGTCAGGATGTCTTTCAATTAACTTCAGAAACCTTTGGATAGGATCTAAGTGAACTAAAGTTACTTTTACTCTAGTTTTTCATGGGTTTTAACATTTCTTTTAATCTTAAAAATATTCATTAATATCTACTTGACAAGAGTGTTAGTTTAACTCTCGAATCATATTTTTTCCTAAGTTCCTCCTTCCCATGTGCCACTGAACTGTATTTCAATAACAAGGTATTTGGAAATACTTTACAAGCTAACCATTTACCATAAACTTGCCACATAAGAATTTGTGTTGATCTAGATGGCACATATATAAAACTTTAAAAAAAGAAGTCAACAATAAAATATTTCTTACACAACACAAAATGATTCAGAAACTATGTTTTAGTTGTCTTCATTACAAAATTTCTCACAATGTGTACCTATATCAGGTTACAGATAATGTACTATATTTTTTGTATAGTCTTTAAAATAATGTAAGTGATATCAGAAAAGTTAGTGAAGAAGACTTAAAGAACAGTTGATCAGCCATCTAAACTAGCAGCAATGCCAGCAAATCAACAGCACACTTCCAATTCCCATCAATATGTTTCAGTATCTTTGATGGGATTATTAATGCAGTAATTTCTGCAAAATAGTTTCCTGTGCTTAGCCATTTTGTAGCAGTTCTACATGAATCCAATAATGTCGATTGCTTCAATCAACTAATATACATACAGGCTAATGATTCTTTCAGCTATAAATAACAGTTAGTTATTCATTATTAAAACCCTAAATAGATTAGAGCTTAGAAACTCTTTTTTTTCCTTCACAAATCAAACAAGGCTTTTTAGGAAGAGATGTCACAGGTAACTAGAGCCAGTGGCTTAGGAAGTCATCTGATTTGATTTTATGCAGTATCAGAAAAAAAAAAAACCAACAGTGCTTTGGGCTTACTCACAAAATATGAACTTACCTTCCCACAAGCTCTGCAATGATGCCTTCTTTTGGTGAATGTAAATCTGGCCTCGCATTTCATACAGTTTGGTGCTTGAGAATCTGGAACCCAAACCGGAGCCACCTCACCCAAAGTTGTAAAAGGCTTTCTGGCTGGAGCTCCAAACTGACCAGCTCTGAGATCATTATCTGGACTATCTGGGGCTACTGCAAGGCACGGACTACTCGAGACTCCAGACTCATACTCCTCCAAATGTTCCCCATTAGTATCAGTAACAGAGGCATTTAAAGATGTTTCACCAGGAAATGTGTCTGCTGCACCCCCTAATTGTGTCTTACCAAAGACATTTTTATTTTTACTATTACCTCCACAATTTGGGGGAACAAGATCATTTTGTAAGTGGTCCGATAATGGCTTCGGAATCTGCAGTTTAAGATTTGTAGGTTGTTTAGGTCTTGCACCACCAAAAGGAACACTGATAGATTGCAAATTAGTCACTGGTTTAGTTGAAGTTTGCCCTTGCATGGATGAAACCTGACTACAAAGATTATGTAAATAATTTTTCTTTATGTGGTCACCAGTGCTGTTTAAAGTAAGACCGCTCCCTTCTGCGTTCTCATTTCCTCTCTGTTCATAAACATTAGTGTAACATTCTGACTTGCTCTCCTCTATCTCCTTTTCCTCCGTTACCGAGTCTTCCTTGGAGGGTAAAGTCTTTGGAACATGGGCAACAACTGGGTTCTGCATTCCATAGGAATCACAACCATTAGACAGAGAGCTTGCTGCTGATGTAGCCATCACATCAGAGAGACTGGACCCTTCAAGCTCATCTATACCAGCCACTTTTAAATCCATGCCTGCCTCCATCATCCCATCTCCACCTTCTTTACTATTACTACATGCCTCATCAGGCTGTTTTGTCTGCAAAAGTCTTTCATTCTCTCCCAGAGTTTGCTTATTATTCATCTCATTCAACTTTGTCAGTTCCCAGTTAGTCATCTCCTGAGATTCAGGGTAACACTCTGCCATACTGAGCAATTCCGTTGTGCCAAGATTTTTATCACATTCAATGACTTCGCTTTCAGTGGCACTAACATCCTCAGGGGCAAAATGTTCTGCAACACGCTCCTTGTAATTGCCACTTCCAGCCATGTTAGGTTGACAAGTTTCAGTGAGCCCAGATAGCCTAGACTTTAACTGTTGGGTTGTTTCCTGTTCTACGATTAAGTTTCCATTACTTGAACCAGAAGAGTTTTTAGCTTCTAGATCCGTTCTCTGAGGAATGGCTTTAATAGTAAAATTTTCAACTGATAGACAATTTTCTTGCATTTTAACAGTACCATCAACTGGTCTCTGTAAGAGAGTCACTGCATTAATCCCTGCTGTTGTAGCTTCTGAAAACAGTGAATCTTTACTCATATTAAAATCATCCTTTAATCGAGAGGAGGGGCATGCAACAGTCAGGCTTTCAGATGAAGCATTAATCAAATGAGTTAGAGAGTCATCTTCAGTGCACAGCCGATTTACTTGCTTTTCTGTATCTATATCTTTTTCCATGGATCCATTTACAGTAACACTAAACTGATCATTCTGTTGGTTTTCATTATCCAGTGTAAAGCTAATAGTGTCCATTAGGGACTGACTATTGTAATTTTTACAATCCAGCAAATCGCCACTTTGTAGTGTTCTGTCACAGTTATGCATGACTGCCACCACTAGTACATTTCTCTCCTCTGGCAAGCAAGCTATATTCCCAGATTTCTTTTCTCCTGTTTCCACAGTGTTATACTGATCATCCCGATTACTCTTTCGTTTAATCAATTGATCATCTGCTGCTGCCTGATCATCAATCCACATGACTGGAGTCTCTGGGCTTATGCTAAAATCTTCTCCATTAGCACAATGATCACCTCCTCCTGTTGGTGTAGTCACTGAATGAGATAAGGAGAAAGATTTCAATCTCTGTTGACATTCATTAGGAGTTGTAGCTTCATTCACATTGGCCACGGTTGGGTTGAATGACAGACAACGAGAAGGCGGATCTAGAATCTGATTCCACTTTGCACCCAATAGCGTAGGTGAAACAGCAGCATCTGAAAAAGTGTTTAAATAAGAGAACTTAGTGTCCTATTAATGCTACAGGTTCTATTAACTCTGTTGCATTAGAATGCCTGAAACAGAAATGTAGAGATGTTCAAATACGGGTACAACAGTAAAACACATCTGCCATAACTAACATCCATGATCAACCATTAGTAGTGTAACTGCATAATGTTTCTGGAACTCAAGAAGTTTAGAGCTACATCAATTAATATCAGGTAGAATTTGCACAAGCAACTTTGAACTATTGATTAATATACTTTAGACAGCTAGAAATGCCTAGATAGATTCCCACTCCCATAAAATGTTCAATTTCCTTGACAGCACAGAAGTAGCAATTAGACTAAGCAAAAAATCTAATACTTCAAATATTTTAACTTCCATTATATGATTTATGTGACCTAATAAAATATTTCTATGCTTGAGCCTCCCAAAACTGCAAAAGAAGCTTAAAATAAGTTTTGCCTAGTTTGTTTAAAATAAATGATTAAAGCATCGCCACTGAGATTAAGCTTCAGAAAACCTTTCTTTAGAAAGCGTATGGAGGATTTTCTATTAAAAGACTGCAAAATTTTAAAGAGGTAAGCAAGATCAATGGAAACAGAGTACAATACTACCAACAAATACTGAAGACAGACCATGCAAAATTAACAGATGTTTTTTGCAAGTTCTGAGATTAATTTACAACTCAAAACCAAAAAGGGTATCACAGATTTCTCCCTTTTCAACGGGGTTCTCCGAGAATACAACTAGTGTGCATCGACAATCTTGTTCAAAATGACTCACCTTCGTTTTGCTCAAATTCATCTAAAACCTTATCGAGGTTATATGCCTCTGCTTGGAAATAGTTCTCCATTTGTCAGGGAAAGACCACCAGATTTTTGTCTGAACCTGCCAGAGAACAAATTACAATCAGATATTTAACCTTCAGTCAGCAGCGTGCCACTACATATTTCCCTGATTTAAGGGGAAAAGAAGTCCTTTGTAAATCAAATTTTACATACATTACCTGCACAAATCAAAAGTATTTTCCAGGAATAAAAATTATTTGTGTGCTTAAACTTGCTTAGTTTAGATTAACAACCTCCCCAAAGTTGCTTTGGATTTTACCTCCAGTCTCCCAAGTTTATAAACATATTTTTTTCAGTGTTAAAATTTAAGCAAAATTGAAATATTTTTTTAAGATCATAGTGTTTGCAAACACTTGCAAAACAATATTTTTAAAAATCCTGCCACACACAAATAATAAAGTAAACATGTTGATGTGAACCTGGTGTCTGCAGCAACAACATTTGAAGAACACATTAATTTTTACATCCTTGGCTGTCACAGCAACAGAAAATATCCTCATCAGATGAATAAAATGTTACTAAGCAAACCGAGTTTTCAAATCCATGTCAATTCAAAGTAGCATGTATTCCACACCACAGAACTCAGAAAACAATATGCACATCTGTCGCTATGCTTAATTCAATGCATTTAGTGTGGCAGATCTTTTTGAGAGGCCAAAATAAAAGGAATTTTTTTTCAGGATTTGGGAGAGAGTTACATACAGGCAGCACGTCAAATTAAATTCTGCAATTTAGAAATTCCCTGACTGCTTAGAAACTTCTCTTTAGGGCAATGTAACAAAATGAAAGTAATGTAGTTCTTTCTCATGCAGTGTTTGCTTAGGACTGTAAAATGCAACCTACATAGGAAAAAAATTTTCTCATATCTCAAGCTTTTATTTTCACTACATATCAGTGCAATTTTCATCATTATTTAGACGACTGAGATTTTTTCCATCACAATGAACAGGGCGAGAGGGAAGAGGAAGAATTTTCACAGTGGCAGTAGTTTGGCAACTACTGATAACAGATGAGCAAAGATATGTTTAACAATAACGCACTGAACAAGATCAAACCCAATCCCATGCTTTTGCTCTCACAGCTCATTATCAGTGCCACTCTAAGCATTTGAAGGTATTGCCTCAAGTTCTCACATTCAAGGAAAACACTGACCTCCACCTGAGCATTTAAACAGAACTGTCATCAAAGCCAGCAATAGCTGTTAAGATATTTCAAAAACCAAAAGATCACAGCAGATAGTGCAATCATTAAGGTGGCATTGCCACATTAATCTGTCTAACCACCAGGATCATCCTAA
Organism: Phaethon lepturus; assembly: GCF_000687285.1. Classification (NCBI taxonomy): domain Eukaryota; kingdom Metazoa; phylum Chordata; class Aves; order Phaethontiformes; family Phaethontidae; genus Phaethon; species Phaethon lepturus. The sequence goes on from NW_010548194.1 coordinate 75,947, forward strand.
TGGTAAGAGCAAAACCGCTCCAACACCAGTCAGAAAATAACAGTCTAGAGAACCAGAAAGCCAGCTAACAATCTGAAGATCCAGCCTTCAGTTCTGTCCTACCACAGATTAGCTCATGTGGCTTTAAAGAAGTAGCTTAAACTTTCAGTGCTTCTGATTTTTTAATGTAGGCTAGCAGTATTCTGTGTCACTCTTCATTTCCCAGGGATGCTTCAACGACTCATACTTGTAAAAGTTGTTAAAGGGCTTAATGGGTGTTACTTGAATTGTGCTAGCTCTTAAAATGCCTGCTTTAATAATCCTTGTTTCCCTGAAAGGCAGGCACTGGAAATCTAGCAAAATGCACAGAAGTAGTCTCATCAAAAGGTAATACTCTCAAGCTAGGAAATAAGATGACAAGGGAGAAATTAAAAAAAAAAAAATCCAACCCCAAAACAAAACAACCCTAAGTCATTATTTCTACAACTTCACATAATAAATAACATTTTCGGCCTAACAGTAGGAATATGGTCTTCTAGCTACCAAAGGCTTGTAGCAACAAGACACCCTGATTTGTTTTTTAAAAACAATTCACTACCAGCAAAGACATTTTCACTGCGAAATGTGTGCCATAACCTAAATACCACAGAGACCCTGATTTGATCCATTCTCTGAACATAGTCCAAAACAGCCTTATTCTCTTCAGAGTTGGCTTTCAATGTTGTGAAATAAGGAAATGGAGGAGGAGAGGGTGAGAACTTTGTTTTGCAGTAAGAAACACTGTTAGACCTGACAGCTAGACTCCAGCTCAATTAAAAACCTACCCCTTTACCCTAGAGATACAACAGACATAAGAAACATGTCAGAGGAAGTCTCCTATATAAAACTATACTTCACTTTAACATTACCCACAGAGTATCTGGTTTTGAGGAAAACATCAACCAGTTTTATTTCAATTGCTACAACATTAAATACAGCTTTGTGTTTATTGTGGGCAACAGCTACAATTAGGTTACTGGTGCAAAAAGATAATGCGTTAAAATATCACAAAATGCAGAGTTCTAGTTTTTAATGTTGACCACAAATGCGACACATGGTGCTCTTAAAAGATGATCATGTTACAACACATGTACACAGATGCACAGATTATAACAAAAGTGATGGAGAAGCTGGCCACCTTGATCAAAGGTTGCATTTAAGAAGGCTAAAAAAACTCAACATTTTACGTTCTCTATCAAAAGCCAGGTTCTGAGCTCTAATTGTGACAAAAGTGTACTCTTTGATCCCTTGCATACCTACTGTAAGGTCTTCCTGAGCTATCCAACCTGCCCACCAAGTCATTGTATTAAAAATCTTTCATACCATTTTAACTGAAACAATTACATTTACTACACACACTTCAATTAAACCAAATAGATAATTTTAAAAAGCAGATGCTTCTCCTTAGACATAGAAATAACTAAACTCATTCAAACTACATCCAAACTGCACAAGTTTGAAGGTTCACTTGCACCTTTCCCTCCACCATTTCAACTCCTTAATAGGAAGCATCTTTACCAGCTTAGTAAATATCAAATATTGAAAAGTTAATTAGAATCTGTGCCAATGAATATTTCACTTGAAGTTTTTTTTCCATTCAGAGTTCTAAACATCAACCAAAATTAACTCACTGTAGTAAGACTGTTTTGTACAAAATACCATATAATTTCACATTCATTTATAATGTATTTAATTTACATATAATGATAACATTCCAGTCTAGCAAACAATTGATGAAGCTGTGGGTAATTATTTCTAAGCAAAATCCTACTACTAAGGTCAATGATGCAGAGTATTTGTCAGCGAAGCACGGCAAGACTGAAAAGTATCATACAAAATTTTTGACTGCACAGAGTTAAACTGCGACGCTGTCTGAAGCCACAGCACTCAGATTTCCATGCACTTGCATACTGAAAAAGGGCATCCAGTCAAGGCATTCACTAGGACATAAACACAAACTCTGCAATATGGGCGGCCCCAAAGAAATAGGCTTCAAGCATTCATTTTTTTGTTTTGCTTATTTTAAAGATGACGACGATTACTAACAAGCAAGTTGGTGGGGAAGGAATGCTATGCTGATTATATAGTTGCTGAAAACATGTTTTTAAGTAACTCTTCGAACAACTGCATTTTGATTCTGTGTAACTTTCAAATGTTTAGAAAAATTGAGACCTGACCATTTACACAACGTCAAAACCCAGTTGAAAGCCTGATAAAATTACTTTAGAACTAACTCAAATTTATGCACACCGGAGTAAGTAGAATATAAGCCACATTTGCCCCCACCATCTCCTAAATTTAGTCCTGTATTAGCTGTTTTTTCATTGTCATACAAATCAGGAACAAAGAAAGCAGTGTTAGAAATTCATAATAAATATAATAACTTTTATTTACTTTAGTCAGGGTTTGGCTTTTAAATTTTACATTAAGTGTGATTTTATAACATTTGAAAAATACAAATATTCAGACTTAGGAGACCACATGTTTAACAATAACAAGGGCATATAAAGAAGACTTAGAATTTTGTTCCCACTCTCTTACAATCCCAATGTGGTTAATACTTCATAGCATGTCTATGAAATTACTACTTTATTAATGTCTGTATTACCTAATATTAAATATCTAATATTAAATTTGGTCCAATGAGAGGGATTTTTTCTATATTTTTAAAAATTAGAAAGAGATTTTAAAAATTAGTAGAGAGAACTATGTGTGAACAAATATATGTTACCATATGAATGCTGAAGCTCAAATACTGATGCACAAACATGCAATGAGCCAAAATCCAGACTGATGGATACTCATAGTCCAAACTAAAGAGAGAAAAGACCTTTTATATCATTATTGTTATTTCACTTACTGATGTAGGAGGATATATGGAAAACCTTTAATTTTTAAACTCACAATCACTATGCTGACAGCCGTTCCAAATGAGATCTCATTGTCTATGCAAGTAGGTATCTCTCAGAAAAGGTCAGCTGCAAATTTTCAGGTATAACATCTGTCGTGGTTATTAGTATTTTTTTATAAAAGAATGTAACAACACCCCAAGCTTTTCCAGAAGTTTCTGTCCAAAGGCAAAACACGTTGCCAAACCCACAAAAGTCCTTACTGTTCTCTTCCTGACAGAAAAGGAGGACAAGCACTTATGTTGCTAACAGATTCCCACAATGTTTCTTGACCAATATATTGTCATCAACTCTTATTTTTGCCAGTTTAAGATCTAATACTTCAACTCTGCATAGTCAGCAACTGAAGATCAAAACAGAAAACACAGAATGCTCTAAACACAGCATGCTATAACAATTGGGTAGCTGTTTTCCCTGTGGTTTAGAATTTAATTTTATTTTGAATATTTTCATGAAATCCAACATAAATAAAAACAAACATATTCCTTTACAGGTCTTTGGAAACTTTGACCGTAACTCACAGGTACCACTATACAATTTTGGAACAGTTCTAGAATTATTCTAGTCCCAAACTTCCCCCTAGTATAAAGGTTGAAATGATATTTTTAAAGGATCCTTGATAGTTGTGAAAGTCTAGTATTGCTCGACTATTCCAAGCCATGGCATGGAGAGAAGCCAGTGAGCAAACACACAACTCAAACTCTGGAAAAGTGAGAGTAAGAACATGAGCAAACCAGGAAGAAATTTCAATGCCAATTTTAGCTGTACGCTGCCAAAAAGGAGACACTTCCTAAATCAGTATATATTGGGATGAACTATATGGAGAAGAGGATATTGTGCCAGTGCAAGGAAAAGGAAACATAAATCACCAATCCAGTGAAAAGCATAAATGGTTTGTCAAAAATACAGTCCTCCATGCAAAGATTTGTCAGAAAAGACTCGGGGGGGGGGGATAGGCTTTTTTTTATTATTATTCTGTATTAAAAAAAAAAAAAAAAAAAAAGAGTACGATGGCTACCATCCACTGGTATAGTAAGTCCAGACCCATGATTAGTTGTTACCCATTGCATTCTGTCTTTCATGGCAAAAAGCTAATGAAAACATGCAGCCTGTCAATCAGATTATTTTCAAGCTCCTGTTGGATCCCAGCTCATGTGTATTTCAGAAACTCTGTGTTGTACTTATCAATTTCTTCATACAACAGTATAGACTTATCATCATCTTCATCTCTAAAATTTAAGAGTGTTTTGTTTTGTTTTTTTAATCAAGCTTACGTGCTGAACTCTTCCCTAATATCTAAATATAAAGGTGCATGTACCAGAATGTCTGTCATATGTATCCAAAATTACTATTCTAGTCATCATAGCACTTAGACATAATACAAACTTTCATTGATTACTGGGGAGGGAAGGAGACAGAAGTAAAAGACAGAAAAACCTTCCTCAAAATTAGATGGCATTCTGAACAGGCTTAACCTTGGAGATTGCCTCTCAAGACTGCTCAGATATCCCACATGCCAGCTTCTTCTTGGGAAATGAACTGTACAAAGAGATAGGCCTTGTGTTACACCTGCAAAGAGGCAAGACTTATATTTGATTTGCTCTCTACAATAAGGAATTATGTAAACCATAATCTTCTGCACTGCACATCCTAAATTACCCTCAAGATTTTTTCACTACTGGAACTGACAGCCTTAAGTCTTCCAAATTTTCTTGACTCTAACAGTGGATGACCAGCACTCAATCACATTAAAACATTATAATAAAAAATGCACCAAAACGAAATACCACCAACATACAACTATTAGCCTCAGAGCAAAGGCCTAGAAATTAGAGAGTGTGTAAAGAACAAGAATAAGATCTCAGGACTTTCTATCATGCTGTTCCTGTGTAGACTACACTTTCAATATGAAACTGTGAACATACACTTTACAAGAGTAAATTCTTACTTAACAAAATACTCAAGTAGTTTATTATAGTCTTCACCAAAAATATATATGAAAGACTTCTAAGATGAGTCACAAGGGGCATGATTAAACTGAAACCAAACGTTACTCATTCATCCTGATAAAAATCAGACGTCCAGAAAATGTCATTTCCTCATAGCATGACAACATGGAATTACACATCAATTGGACAAATTAATTTATTAGATCTAGTGCTCCTGAGGTCTCCTTTCAACCCCAAGAAACAAAGGTCAAGTACACATATTGTTCCAGCTCCTTTTAGTGATCTCTCTATTATTTGCCTCCGGGAGGAAGAAGTCAAACACCTTTGTTGTAATGAACAGCTTGTTCAGAGTTCAGCAATAGCTGTATTTTTCACTGATGTGATCTGCCCACACCACAGACTGAGGAAGAAAGACTTTGCCCACTTCTCCCCTCCCCCCCAAAAAATAAGACACATCTTTGCTCTAAAACAAGGCAGTTACTCTCAATAAAAACCAAAACAACAAAATGCTAAAAATACTCCATCATCTTCTATGTACGATATGTATCCACATATAGGGGTGTTTGTACATAAATATATATCCATAAGCATACATAAAAATACATGCATTTCAAGTACATACCCCTGAATCATTATATTCTAAACCAGAACTTGCCTCTTACCTTTTTCTCTTATATATATGTTAAGAAACGAATGACCCTGTGCCTACTCATGATGACTGCAGCACAACCAGGCAGTTCTGCTGAATCAGTGTGTTCTACTTGATCCTAGAAAGAAAATATAAACACGTATTTTATGATTGGTAATTCTGCCACAAACCCTGTTTTTTCAACACGTGACTGCAGCTAGCACAGGCACATTTGGCAAATGCTGCAAGCCTTCAAATGATTTGGATTACATTTGCAGCTTTAAATTCAGGGATCTATGCACTATGCCACTATTGAACTCCAGTATTCTGGTGAAAAAAGCTACTAATAAAAACCACATTGCTACCTACCTACTACTATTCTTCATTTAACTGTAAACCCATGGAGTGAGGCAGCAACTCCAACTGTCCTTGTATTCCTGATGACCTTGACTGAAATGCTTAATTTCTAAAACTCGCCTCTGAAATTACTTATATTACACCACAATACGCCTTCCAAAAATAAAGAGCTAGTAGCTTTGATACTCAGCAAAAATTCATGGCCCTCTGAATTCTGTACCTGTATTCATCAGCTTCCCACTGATTTTGTTACAGCTCAACAACTGGGTTTGTGTTCAAATTATTACCCCTACAGGCTGAGGCTCCCTTCATCTCCTAAAGGCTTCTTCTCTCAAAAACCACAATGGCATCAACCTTCGATAGCAGGGAGGGCCCAAGCAAAAAAAAAAGAGTCTTCAGAAGAAACTGTCTTGTTCTCCTAACTACAGCATTTCTATAGGTCAGGTCCTCATTTTCACAGGCTGCATCCTAACAGTCAAAATAACTCAAAAATCCAACACAGCCGTGAGCAAAGAGACAAGACTAGTCTATGACAAACAGTGCAACAAGAACAAGAAGTGAGATAAGTTGAATTCATGTTTTAAGGTTTGCTGGTGCTGGTATTTGATGTGTTAGGTAGTTGAAATATTTATTAGTGTTCTGATGAAGCAGAGGCATATGTTAGAAAAAAATCTTGAAACTCCAGCAAAATGAACAGAGCTAAAAAAATATAAGATCTCTGTGCATGAAAGTAATATTCAGTGTTATACTACAATTTTCCCAGGTTTGTTTATTATTCTTTTCAGAAATAAGCTACAGTAATAATTCCAGGAAACTAATAAACTGAACAGTAGCACTCTTAGTAGTACTGTTTCCAAACTCAGAATAAAATCCCACAGCTTTGTATGCCAACAGGACTGTTCCTGTATACAAGTAAAATTTCTGATGCCATGTGTATTTCTACCTCTGCTAAGATGAATTGTGGATATTTGGGAAACACTAAAAACTACTGTATTACAAAGTTCTTAAGATAGGCTTCATATGCATGCAAAAATGGAGGTGAGGGAAATTTAATTCCACTGAAAGGCTTCAGAATGATAAGCTTTTTCAAAGGGATGTGAAGTACACGTGGCAGCAGGGCAAGGTTATCTGTACTTCCACAATGTCCCCTCCTGGCCTGTAGGTGGAGGAAAATGATTCTGGTTTCATGACCCCTTTGAAAAGATGGATCAATTAATGACAATTCTGTTTGTGATTTATGATAAGACCTGTCAACTGCATCATGAACATCAAACACATTTCACATGAACCAGGCGGTCATACATACTTACAAAGTTCAATCTTTACTGATCAGAAATGTATCAGACCTAGCAACCTACAGCTGAAACGTGCTGTGCCATTACCAGTGCTCTAAGCCAACAAGCCTTCTAGGCAAACGATAATCAGGGCAACAGTACAGCTTTATTATTCATTGTTTTTATTCTGATCCACTTTCCTTGCTCCATTCTTCCCAGGTAATAACTTTTTTGTCCGTAACCACTCAACACAGAAGAACACAGATCCAATCAATCGCTACCAGTCTCCAAAGAAAGCTTTGAAGAGATATTACCTGGAGGTTCTAGAGCTTTTTGTTTACAATTCAACATTTACTCTTGGCAGCCATTTCCCCTTACAAAGATCAATGCAAAAATCAAAGCGTGCTTACAGATATGAATGTAATATATTTAAACAAAAAACCATTAAAAAAAAGTAAATTATAAGGTTTGGATTTCCTGAAAAAATGAACAAGTTGGCAACACAGCCAAATTCTTTTTCCGAGAAGAGTTTAATGTAAGAGTACTATATTAAAATAAAAATCAAGGACAAAAAGAGTAACTACAGAGGAGACCCAAGAATATTCACAACAATATATATAACCTAGTGATTATTAGGCTTTTCACAAATCACACTACTAAATAAGGGTTTCACACTTGAAAAAAATACATGCCTTTCCACCTAAAAATTATGCACCTACTGAGACCTAATAGCATTACAAATGAAGGAGGCCCAGTGTCTCTGCTCTTCCAGTTTGCTTACTTGAGCATTTCACTGTTTCCTATCTCTTCTGCTGACGGTTGGCTGAACTCTTCTGTCTCCTGCCCTACAGTGGTATCACTCAGGTGCTGCTTTGGTTATACTCTACATGTATGATTTCCCTCAGGAGCTCCAAGAGGGCGACTGCCAATTACTGCAAAAGCAAAACAGAAATGGAAGAGAAATTTGACAAGCAGAGACGTGCCCAGAATAAAGAAAGGATGAAGAATAGAAGAAAGGAGCTCTAAAAATATAAAATTAGAAATATCTTCCACCAAAAAGAATGTAAAAAATGTTTACAACATCAAATGGAAGTAATCTGAACTAGCACAAATCAGAATAACTTAAAGAGACTGGAAAAGAAGCAATTTTGATACTATGTTAAAAAAAATGCAGAAAAAGCTTCATCTCCTGAAGAGATGCTGAAAAATGCTTCCATTTACTGGCGAAGATCCAACTCTTAACTACACTACAGATCCTCTGTAATGTGCTACCAGTGAGAAGATGTCTTTGAGTATGCAGGAATACATTTGCAGCCATTTTAAGGCACTTCATTATTGCTAGGTTAGTTGAACTAGACATTATCTTAAATGCAAACCCAGATTTCAGTGCCGGTATCTTAACTTCCTAGCTTGTCTATACTCTGGAAGTATCAGATGGGAGATTCAGAGAGACTGCAGAAAGGGGATGTATTCAGTTCCCAACTCTGCAAGAATAAATACTACAAGAAACAGTATAGCAGGAGGGTTACAATAATAGGAAAACAATGTAGTTAAACAAGAGGGGAAACAGCAAGTTTCAGGACACACATCAGTTATACAATCTGAATTATTTTATGTGATCAGTTAATCTGGAAGCTAAATATCCCCACGTGGAAAAGGTGGGCTTTCTTCACTCAACTGATGAAATGCTTGAAATAATGGTAATTTACCATGTGCCCAACAATTCTGTTGCTTCGTAACAGTTCCTTCTGGGCCTCTCTCAAATGAACCAGTAACTTTCAGTCAGGTTTCACATGAACATGTGTTTGTGTTATTTTTTAAGAATTAATGTAAGTAGAAAGACTAAGTCCTAAGCAGGATCACTCCTCCTGCAAAGGCAGTCCTCCAGACCTGTCTCAGAACACACTGTCACAACAGCACCCGCCATCTATATGGACAGTGTATGTCCATACTAACTGAATGAAAGCAAGCTTCATTCTCCATTGCTGTTATCTTTCCTGAACACTACACATTGACTCTCAAATAGCTAACTCATTCTGTACGAAGGGGCTCTTTCTACCTAGTGTGTGCCAAATAAAAGGAAGGGTGGGTGTTATGTTTGTACCACAGCAGTGGCAATATCTGTGTCACACACATGAAAATGCCTGCAATGGCAAGGACTCCGGATTTGGCCCCAACATTTCAACATGAATTGTTCTGTTAATAAATTAAACTAGCAGCTATGCAATGCAGAAAAAACAAGAGAATAATTGGTATTAAAATTCTAATTTATTAAAAGAGACTCAGCAAATAACAACAGGATTTTTCAAAAAGACTTTGTCCAAGAAACAGTTCAGGATCAGAAAATCCCATTAAAACTCGCCATAAATCCTTTTAATAAGAAATACTAAAAACAGCAGCAAGAGATTAAATGTAACAAATATAAAAAAGATACAGTCACTGCTAATCCTTTTCCTGCACCAAAAGCTCAAGATGACAAAGTGTACTCCAGTTTTATTTCCCATAATTCACTGATGTTCCTACTACTCAATGGAAATTAAGCAGAGTGGACTGGGTCACGGCAGGCTATTGCTGTGCTATACAACACTTTGCACCAGCTCACTTCCCCTGAATGCTGACAAAAGATAAACTATTTCAATGTTGCATTGGTTTGTCTTTTTTTCCAATCAAATGCACAAATAGAGATGGACAACGCCTAAAGCAGAATACGGTCTCTCTAATTCATTAATATTTGCATCTTTTCCCTTGACTTCTCCTCACACCATTTCAGAGCTATTATTTTCACTTTTGTCTCCAGCCAAGTTTCCATAAGGAGACATTCACACATGCCACAGCAGTAGTAAGGCAGTCAAAAGAGCAGCAACTTCAAAGAAGCTTTACAGAAAGTATCACAGTCAAAAGTAACAGGGAGAAAAGAAAAATTATAGCAGCATTATCCACCTTTGTCCTCCAGTAAATAAGAGAAAGCAGCCCAACTGAAAAGGACACCTGCTTTATAACAGTTTACAGCAGAAAATAAATTCCATTTCCTACCCTTTTTACTATTTCAAGGAGAAAGAAATTTATTTGTTTTCTTGACACAAAAAATAGCCTTGCCAAAAAGCCCATACTTCCTCAGCACGCTGCAGCAGCAGGGCCCTCAGCACCTGGAGACAGGAACCACGCGTCCTTCTTATATAACTACTTTTGACTGCCTTGGAAAGTATCTTTGGAAGAACAAACAGATAGGTTTACGCCACAGTGCTGCCTTCAATGCAAGTTTTTCCAGAGGAATACAGATGGAAAAAAAGAGAAAATCCTTTCCTGAGCTTTCTCATATGCTCACAGAGCTCAGTTCAAACTGTAGGGTTTTTCACTTCAAAATTTAGTCTTTCATAAATCTGATGTTTTAGAACACTTTGTTTCATATTTTAAGTCACAAAAAAATAACGCATAGGGTATTAAACATAAATTTCATATGAAATTATGTTTCTTAATTTGTGTATGGATTCCACGTAATGTCATCAATGTAACAATCTGCTTTTTTAAAAAAAACCAATATATTTAACATACTGAACTGAAGCTGTTAGTTACCTTTGTTCAAATATAAACTAAAATAAAACATATAGAATAAATAGGTTTATGAGATTACTTTTTATGCTTCTGTGTTTGAGAAACAAGGATTTGACTATTAGAAGTCAATGTTTAAATAATTTTATTCTTTAAATTTGGTGAAGTCACACACTACATATCTCAGAGTAGATTAAAGTATCCTAATACTTTATGAGTTCTTATTCTTTCTAATGTAGGGTAGAAACAAGAATGAATCCCAAACATACTGATCTATTCCGATGTTTCTTAGATTTGGGCGACAAGGGAAAAACTGACTAAGATCCCCTAGAATCACTAATTAAATGCCTACAACTGCCAAGGAACTGTCCTTTTTATAAAACCCATGAGGGGACGATATTTGCAGGTGCCGTGAGCAAAATCTGTATCTGATAATAAAAGCCAGAATTGCCACGCAACCAGAATGGGACAGATGAAAAGGACAACGGGCAAAGAGGGAAACTGCTTTGCTACCATTTACTAACCCATCAATTCTGAGTTATATCCACTGGGGAGAGAAGCTGCTAGAAGCGACACAATTTATGCACTCAGCTGCTCTTTAGAGAAAGGACAAACCGTACAGTGAAAACGTCTGAAAATCTACAGTCACTTTCTACTGAAGAGCAGTTGATCAGCTACTAAAGCTACCTTTATCAACACACTTGGATACATCCTCTTTCCAACGCTGCTGTGGTCATTTTTACTCATTTGATAGCTAAGTAGCATAACAGTGTTCTAAAAATCTTCCACAGACACATTTTTAAGAAATATCAGAATTATTGACAGCAAACAGTTACTATTTCTCAAATCCTATGTTATGTAGTGCTGGATTACCATGCATCCCTGAAAATAAATTCAGACATCTATGAATTTTTATCTCATACACACTTCAACCTGAAATTATCTCAAAGGAAGTAACTTTTAATTCCCATTTCTATTGTGTTGACCTTTCTATTCATATCATGCCAAGATTAAACCTATACGTATCTACACACACATGATACTAACACATTATTAAAATATTGTCATCTTGTCAAATGTAGCAAAGTTCACTCCCATGTTTTTGATCATGATCTAGCTACATTGCTGCTGCTCAGGGTGCACTATGTCTCAAGTCATCTGTAACTAGTAACTCACTCAATACAACTCAATACATCCATGGCAACAGTGTGTACTGAAACTGCTATTTCTGAGTATGATTCTCATTTATGTGGAGGTCCATTGACATGCTTTTAACAGTGCTGAAGGGACTAAGCACTAACCAACAGAAATGGTGAGTAACTTCCAACTACAGATTCGCTGTGAAGCTTTTCTTTCATTGCTCCAGTGGTACAATATACCAATCAGCACATTTACTTAAAATTTATGTAAGACTCAAAGTTTTAGTTGTAAAACTAAGTGTCCATAATTCTGTATCATTGTTGGCAGTCACAGGAAATAAAGGCTTAACAGATAAAAAACAAAAAAAATTTAAAGCATTCATTATTAATGAGTCAAAATACAGTTTTCAGAAATCTTATGGAACTCTAGGAATGCCAAATCCTCCAAAACTCAGACGCAACATTTCTCAGGTAGTCCAAAACTTGGAAACCTCAGCCACTTCTTTTCGCCACTGATATGGTGGTTGGTTCTGCTCAGCCATGAACCCTTGCCTCTTTTCTTTACCTCTCCTTCTTAAACTGTAGTATACTATTGTGTTCCATTTTCTTCATCCATCTGTTACTCTTATTTTCCCCTCTCAAACACATTTCTTCCTAATGCACTTCTTTCTGCATCCTTTTTCTTTTTGCCTACCCATGCTTCCTTCCTTCTTTGACCAAAAAAACGAAAAAAAAAGCCCTATGTGTTTCAACATCACCATTCAGATCTACTGGTACAAATTGGTTGTAAATGACCTTATTAACCACATGATATTATACTTCACTTCTAAGAATGATGGGAACAAATCCAGTAATAGTGGTGATGTGTCCACTTTGCAAACATAAATGAAAATCTTTAGACAAAATAGCTACAAAAAAAAGAAATAAAACCACGTGACCAAAATAGCAGTCAAAACATAAGACATCATTGCAACTGTCAACCTGCCTTTTACCTGTCCTCATAATTACTTACTGATGTCATGGCTCCTTCATGAACTCATTTAAACCCTCAGCCTTTTAGACTGTGAAATACAATTTTTGACACATACACACACTGGGTGTCCAACGTCTAGGATTAGCACAGCTACCTACTTCCCTCAAGCACCTATGTATTTGAAACCTCCAGTTAAGACAAGTTTTATGAACTACATAGCAGCCACTATTTATACATTTCCGCAAAGTAGAAGAAGGTACAACTGTACAGAAATTACCTTTTTTTGCCATTAAGCTTAAAATATAACCACAAAGGGCATTATAGGAAAAGAATGAGGGAACAAAACCACTATATATACATGTATCTATTGCCCATTAGTATCAAGACACAATTTCTCATTCTCATCCTAATAAACCCCATGTTCATTCTACAGGAGTATATATTAAAAAAAAAAAAAATCTATGTGCAAATTCCAATGATAGGTTAAAATGCATTTTACAGGTAACTCGTTAACTAAAACTACGGTAAATACAATATAGAGGCTATTATGCCAGTACACTAATACAATTACTTGAAAGAAGAGGAGTACATAGGTAGACTGATGCTTAAAGTTAAGTAATGACCTTTTAAAGTTACATTTATAAAAGAATCAAGAAAGAACTGTAAAATACATGAGGTATACTGGGGTTTTATTCAGCCTTCATAATTTATACAAAAACACAGTATGAGATTACTACAATCAATGCAATTTGATGTTTCAGTTAAGAGTCTGTTTCAATACATACACGATTTAAAGCAACCTGTTCATAATCTAGCCTAAGAACCGGGCTTTGCAAATATTTTGAAGTTCACCAAATAAGAGAGCATTTAAATGCTCAGTTTGAATTAACCAATATAGCACTCACAATGTACCTTTGTAACATGATGACAACCAACATGCTCTGCTGAACTATCAAACTGGCCAGCAAACTGAAACAGTAGCTATATGCTGAAGTATTAACCCTAAAAAGGGTATAGATCAGATACCTGTGCCTTTCTCTACAAAACAACTCAGAAGCAACCTATAGCATGTATTTCTACTGTATTGCAGAAGAACATGCCATTTCAAAAAGACTGCTAGATAAATGAAAAAACAAAATAGGCAAAGAGGGAACTTTCCTCTTACACAATCTCAATTCATATGAAATGTTCATTTATCTGCATTAAAGAGCAGATAGGGAATAAAAAAAAATATGTTGACATGATTGGTTTGCTGGGTATATTTTAACCATGTAGCTTTTGTGTCTCCTCCACCCTACAAAGAAAACTCAGTATTCACAGTCTCAGTAACACAAATACAAAGCGGATTCACACACTGGTAAGTGTTCAGTTACAACACTTGAAGAATGATAGTACCTTTAATCTGATCTCCTAGAGAAATGAAGATTATGGGATCATACTGTTCACTTACTATTTTTTATGCTCATCTCTTCCAAAAAAAAAAAAAACGTTCATGAAAATTAGTATCTGCACAGTAAAAACAAATCCAAAAGACTGTCCTCTGAGGGAGAAGCAAGCTGCTATATGTATTTTTGGCAGCAACCTGCTGGGCAATCAATACCCACACAGCTCTGGAAAAAACAGAATTGTGGTGTTATGTGAGAAAGCTGGGGTTACTGCAGAGGGGGAACGAAGGGAAGAGATACTAAGGGGCAAAAAGGATTTAAATCTATGGAAAAACAAGCTTCTTTCATTCCACTGATGGTAGAACAATATGCTTACCAATAAAGCATCTCAAAGGACTTGGGTACATACATCATCAGATTCAGTTTACACTATAGAACTCGTTTAACACATCTTCTAATTCAAAACAAAACATAGTGCTCTCCATATCCAGGTCTTGTAAGAATTTCCCTGCTACTTACAAAATCTTTCACAAATTCTAAAGAATTATGGGTGGAAAATAAGTCCTAGCCATCAGAAACAAATCTGGATTTAGATTCCCACTGTTTCAGCTAGAGCTTTATCGCTGGACCAGCACACTGCACTGACTCAAACCAACAGCCACTAAGTTCTTTTGAGCATCAGCTTAATCAAACCCAGTTCTCTGTCCTCAGTCTAGCATGATGTCAGGCAACACACTCCCTGGATCTGTGATGTCCTAAAAAGACAGGTAAGCACTATCCCTATTCAAGAGCTAGTGGAACTGACACACATAGAGATCCAAGATATAAACTCGTCTCTTTCATATCATGCTTATTTAAAAAATCACCAGCACCAGATATCCACCCCTCTGCTGCAATAGATTACTGAGGCCCACTTGCCTTTCCTTCTCTACAACACAAGCAGTAAAAGCAAATGTGCTACCTCTTCAGTCACTGCACTTCCCAATCTGGTGTAGAAACAAAATTAATTTGATTTTGTTTCAATTGATATGTAAAGCTCAGAGCCACAGAACTTAAAGAGTTTACAGATTTGTTCTGCCAGGCATCTTCAGCAGACAACTGGGGCAGGGATTCCCTAAGTCACTCCCACACAGATCACCAAAGTCTACCTCAGAGATACTGGATGTGAGGCACACCCAAGATCAGAATGAGGTCTGAGCACAACACACAGACCAGAGGAATCCAGATGGCCAGAAACCAGGCCCCATATCCTGCTGCTAATGACACCATTCTTAAACCTTCCTCTTAAAATCCAACAATTAAAAAAAAAGAGACAAAAATAAAATCAAAGCTCTTGAAGAAGAAAAAAGAAGACATCAGAGACAGTTTCATTGCCCAGGTTAAAAGAAACCTAAGAAAGAAAAGTACAGCAAATAGTAACTAAGAAACAAAAAACTCACAGATCTGAAAATACTTGCAATTTTTGTCCTACAGTATCTCCCAAACTTCCAATAATCTAACTGGCCAACCAATCAAGAAATAAATTTTATGCATATTCACATGATTTGCCAATTCTTCTTGACCTTATAACAACTATATACACTATAAATTCATCATTTCAAATGGCTTGGCCCTTATTTTAGTCATCTTAAATCAATCATCTACATCACACTTGGAGTGTAAACAGGTAATTCAATATGTACACTGAGTTCAAAGCAGAGTTTTGACACTACAAAACTGAATCTGGAAATAGAAAAGCTCCTCTAATAGTCAGTGTCATTCACAGATAAAGAAGGTGTTATGCAATTTAGAAAGCTCTTTGATCTGCTTCTTACACTGAACAATACCAACTCCTTTTATGTTCATCACACTACTTTTTAGAAAAATGTACCAGTGTGTGTTCCTCCACTGATAATCTATAAATTTTCTAATGTATTTCATCCATATTACTTCCCCAAATAAAATTTTAAACTTAGTGAAATATAAATGTTGTACTCAGAGCACATGTATAAAGATTGATTTCTATTATTTATAAAAAAAGTCTTCAGCATATCATAGACGTAAACAAAAACTTTCATATTACAGTAATTTTAAAAATTGCAAGAATCCAGAAGTAAGGCTGATAAGTATTACTAAGGCAGCTATGGCACTTCTGTAATTGATAGAGCACATGTGAATGACTGACATAAGCATGGCCTAATTTCAAATTATCAGCTGATAGAAAATGACTTCTGGATTCTTTGTATGCTGGGAAGAAGGAAGGATAGGTTCTTCCTCCCAGCTACCACTTCGCAAACAAAAAAAAAAGGCACTGAACTTAAGACATACACTAAACATTTTGCCTTTTTATGCAGGCCCACAACTACTCTTTGACAAAACTGAAGCACAGGAAGTCAGTAAGTTAAGACTCACAATGAAACATTACCAGTAAGTATAGTCATAATTTGGTAGATAGCATTTCTTTTCTACTCTTAACTGGAGAAAGGATTTTCTCAACACAAGCAAAGGCTCAAAACATTACCACTACCTCTGATCATGCCTAACCCCTCTGCCACTAATGAAGAATAGCTGGGGAACAGTCCTCAGGTAGTTACCAAACTATTTTCATACCAAAGTATCCAAAAAAATTCCAAAGTATTTTCATACGTAGATATTAACAGAAAAAAAAAAACAGTTCCAGTTTTGTCTACATTCTTCTAACTGCCAGTTCAGCTAGAGCCAGGCCAAAAACCAGGATGACACTAGCAAAGACACAGTACAGCATTATTTTATATACAAAGCCATACCTAAACTAAAGTCCAGCATCGCTACCTAAAGTATCTGTTGATGCCTCAAGCCTCCACTAGAAAGCTTTCTACCTTTGTTACTATGTGGGAACCAAACCAGTAACAGAAATCCAACAACATAATTTTAAGAAAAATTATTAACTGGCAATACCATTTCCAATTGTAAAGTCCTACTCAACTTCATTATGCAATCAATCTCTTAAAACAAATTCATCAAGCTTCCTATATATTGAAAGGAGGGGGGAAAAGTATAGAAAACAGAAGCAAAATATATACTAGTAGCATGCAATATAATTCTTGATAGAAAAACCTAGACATAGGCAGAGCATACCAGAATGCTTCTAGACCTTCAGTGTATTCCCTTAAACTGATACTATTGTGACCCCACTGACTCATAAGGTAGATTTGTAGCTTCAGTTGCCATCAAAATATCAGAGATATAAGTAGTATCAACACATATAGCAAACAAGACAAGGATATTTTTATATTCTACATGTAATATAGAGACAGAATATAGAAGGTACAGCCATTAGCATCATCTGCAAATAATTCAATATGAAAGTTAGTAATTGCTACTCAAGAACATAGAGACAAACAAAAAAACAGTGCAAATGGAAATCCAACACTGACATTTCCAAATTAATCAAATTTTACATGGAAGCAAAACAATGTTAAAGTTTCCTTAAGCTCTCTCCTCACTGGCCTTCACAAGTAAGACACGGCCTTAGTTTATACTTAGGCTAAAGATATCACGCAAGCTACTCAGAAAGCACTCTAGCTTCGCACTTCCTAAAACACAGAAAATCTACAGATTGTGACTCCACACCCGGTTTTCCCACAATTTATCACTTTTCTTCTTCCCCCCCCCCCCCCTTTTTTTTTTACTGTAGCAGAACTATGCCTGTGTAAAATTCAACTGACTGGACTTGCTTCTTCAAGTCAACCCCCACTTGAGCAGATCTGGATGAAAGAATACAGAAGGAACAATTTACCCATTGTTGTCACCCATAAGTTCCTGGCCACGCGTTGTCTTTAACCTTTGTTTTTAAATTAGATTTCTCTAGTAACGACCTTTAAAACAGTTTAAGTGACCCTTTATGGATTTCCTCTACTATTCATCTTCAGCCTATTTGATGCTGATGTACTGTTGGAGGACTGTTATTTCTGAAAAATAAGTATCAATATTACATGTATCTACTCATCTCTTCTAGCAGTACAACAGTAATATAATTACTGTTGTATTATTCCAATAATAAACAATACTGGAAAGATTCAGTGAAAGAATACATGTAAACTCACCTTAAAAGCATTTTTCCTATTCTACCTGTTTGCTATGGCAGTCTGAATAGCAGCATTCCTAAATATCCCAAACTCTGCATGTGTATGATACAAAACAGAGAAAACATCATAAAGCACATTCAGGAAACAAATACCTGTCAAAGACAAAAGCACTGAGTGCAGCATTGCAAAAATCCCAATGAAAAGGCCCTAGTATCTGCGATGTCTTGTAATTTTCTCTGGAAAGTAACATTTAAAGGAATGCTGCAGTTTAATACCCTAGGTATGACACTCACATTCATTCTGTCCCACAAACACTAGCCAAGAATTACGCTCATTAAGATTTAACAGGGCATCTTAAAATCTACAAATGTTTAATGTCTACAAAGAATCTCAACAGCCAAATTAAAAAAAAAGAAATTGGCTTACACTTTAGTTTCAATTAAGCGAAGCCCAGCCAACCGAACAGTAAGTAGGAAAGTACTTTATTTGTCTGTAAAAATAGAATAATTTAGAACTATAACATAAGTAATAATTATTATTTAAATGTAAAATATGTTCTATGTATTATGATAATAGTAATTTACTTCTACCACACTGATTTTTCAAAGTGCGCTATTCTTTTGATAACTATATAACGTGTTTTGCTTGAGTCGCTAGTCAAATAAATTTGTATGAATATGTATCCTGAATTCTAATTTAAGGAGAAACTACGATGTCAATGAAGGATCCTTGATATATCTTTTTAAACTACCCATCCATTTACATTAATTGATGTAATTTTCTCAGTGTTGCAAGATGTAGCCAACACTTAAAGCCAACACAGAATTAAAAGCTATTTCTATCACCTAAAACTCAATACTTGAACTTACTTTCAGCCATTTACTCTTGAGTATATATTCCTTATCAATACAAAAAGCTTTGTAAACTTTTAGTATCATTGTACAGACACATTTCTCAACACTTCACAAAAACAACAGGAAGGAAAATTGAGCATTAGTTCACGTTTCTGTTCATTTCAGAGTTCAAGTCTCATAAAGAATCACAAATAGAGCTCTAAAACAGACCACGTTTCAGTTTCTTTAGTGACCTTAATCTCAATCACATTAAAAAAGTAAACAGTACCTTTTATATAAAACTTTCAAAGTATTCTATGAATATACTGGTGTCTTCCAACAATGTTCTGGAAAAGATACCCAATTCATCAGCATACACACTAATCGTACACTGAAACTATTAACCCTCATCTGGTTTTCTATCAAGAAACTCACTTTTATTTGGAAGAATCTCAGCTTAGTCCATCAAAAAGATTTTGCTGATCAACATGAATACACAACCTCTGCCAAAAATCTATTTCTTTCTGGCTGACTTGTATTCAAAAGCAAAATTTCACTCTAAACCTTTTGCAAAATAATTTCCAGGTAATTTTTATAGACAACCTGTAAACCGGAAAACTAGCAAGCTATTTTCTGCTAAAGTTGGCACAGCTAGTGGACAAGCAACAAAGTTTATCATTCTTTGGCCACAAGTTTTAATACTGCACCTTTGTTCAGTCTCTACCTTTATCCCCTGAGACAATCACAGTCAAACTTTATGCCAAACTAAAAAAAAAAATGTATTTCATCTCAGTCTTAGCCCCAAGCCTCAGATCCTGAAATGTGCATTTGAAAGTATTTAATCCCCAGCCTAATGACTGACTCAAAGCTAACACACAAAAATAACACCCAGTATCAGAACTCAGCACTGCAGTTTTGGGGTGTTTTTCTTCCTTTTTCACACAATAAAGAAAGGACCATGAAGCAATGGACAATTAGAGAATCAATTACAATGTGTCAGAACATGGCAACTTGTTAGGTGTAGACTGGGGCTTGAATTAGAGGGAGGCTTGCTTGAGATTTTAAGGCCCTTATTCAGTTTCCATTTCAGATTCCCAAAACCTCTGAAGAGATCTTTAATTTCATCTCTCTTGGGCCAAGGAGACTGATCTTTTAATTTTGTATCACATGCCATAGCTTTATAAAAAGAAGTGCACTACTGGGCTCAGATAGTAACAAAGGACTTTTATGTTGTTTCAACCACTGAAGGTATATCTAAAATCTGGATTTGTTCCATGCAATCAAAAATTATTTGCTAATAAAAGTTAATTACAATGTATTAAAACACTGCCTAGTTAGTAAAATGCTGCCTAAAGAAAATAAAAGCTTTTATTCAAGTAGAGCATCTTTATTATTATTATTATTGTTATTTTACTTGTTTATACAGGGTCCCTTCCAGTTTTGGATTCAGCCTGGACCGAAATACTGAGGATAGTGTTATTCAGATATTCCAATCTAATACAACCATACTTAATAAAAAGATTGCCAGAATTTGAGATTCCACAGTCAGTCAACTTCTCATATTTGAACTGAATGAAAATATGTGTAAAAATTAAACCCTCTGAAACACCTCTGTCACAAAATAATCAGGAATATCTTATCTATAAACAAACAAGATAGTTAACAGAAAAACATAAAGTCTATCAATTCCCATCTGCTACTTGTTCCTCAGTCTGGTTAACAAGATAAAAACAGTTATTCAGTCACCCTCCATCACATGCACCTATTTAACCGTAATATTTGTGAGCAAGTAACTAACCCACCTCTGCAAAAAGTCTGACATGCCAAGAGTACCAGTTTTTCTTAGAGTGAGACATGACCACAGTTTCACGTAATTAGAGATGTTACAAAACGCATCCCGCCCGCTCGCCCCATCCCCCCCACCACTACCACCATTGCAGGAATGACTTGTTACACATCGCGATGAGCAAGTAACATTCCCTGCCCGGGGAAGAGAGCGAAGATCAGGCCATAAAAAGGGCAGGCGGTACAAACAGGGATCCTACCCTCCCCGGGCCGGGAACCGAGGCTGCCCGCTGGCTCCCGGGCGCACGGCGCGGCCC
>NW_010548195.1:0-618 GCF_000687285.1 Phaethon lepturus
TATATATATATATGCACGCTTTTGGCTGCTCATCCCTACCTTATAGGTCTAAATCCACTAACTGATTTCAATCATATTTGACAGAGAAAGACATAGCCACATGGTTGAAGTATCTATACCAGTTCATACCATGGGTCCATCTGGAGCAGTAGCCTGTATCCAACAGTGACAAACAACAAAATACAGAAGTATAAGAATGGGAGAAGCATATAAATAAAGATGCTTTCCAAATATATTTTCGAGCCTTCAGCAATTTGCAACTCGGGCAGTTGGGCTGTTATTTCAGTTTTGAGCAGTTGGCTGCTTGGATAAGCGCAGGCTTCTAGGTGGTACTGCCTCTCCCATCAGCACAACAACAGAGAATTTTGCATTTGTAACTTTTAATGTTTAGTCTTAAAAAAAAAAAAATCAAAGCATATATAAAATTGGTCAACCAATCTGGATTGCTGCTACTCTAACATATTCATGTTGCTACTCATTTCTATAATCAATAGATGCAGCTCTGAGATTTCTGGGTATGCTGCAGATGCAGAACTTGCTCAAGCAAACAGGAACTCAATTTGAAGACCACAAAATTACAGGGCCCAAAATTCTAGATTAACTCTGCATCTTGGGAAA